>NC_045956.1:182415536-182430536 GCF_010909765.2 Amblyraja radiata
GAATGTCCTTCCTCAAATTAGGGGACCAAAACTGCACACAATACTCCAGGTGTGATCTCACTAGGGCCCTGTACAACTGCAGATGGACCTCTTTGCTCCTATACTCGATTCCTCTTGTTATAAAGGCCAACATGCCATTCGCTTTCTTCACTGCCTGCGGTACCTGCATATTACTTTCATAGACTGATGAACAAGGACACCCAGATCCCGTTGTACTTCCCCTTTTCCCAACTTGATGCCATTTAGATAGTAATCTTCCATCCTGTTTTTGATTCCAAAGTGGATAACCTCACATTTATCCACAGTAAACTTCATTTGCCCACTCACCCAACCTGTCCAAGTCACCCTGCATTCTCACAGCATCCTCCTCACAGTTCACACTGCCACCCAGCTTTGTATCATCTGCAAATTTGCTAATGTTACTTTGAATCCCTTCTTCTAAATCATTGATCTATACAGGGCTCTCGCTTAACTTTTTTTCCCTGTTGCCAGCCGGGCAACCTTGGCAGCTTGTTAGGTTGCCAAATTACATTTTAGGTGGTCATTTAAGATGGCTTGCATGACGCGTGCTCGGACGAAGTGCGTAGTTACCAGTCGGAATTATGCTCAATGAAGCATTCACATATTATTTCTGCTTCAAATAAAGTCACAAACTAACATATTCACCAATCAAGACATGATATATACCACAATGACATGCAGCAAAATTATAATACGGTATCTCAACTCTTTTTACACATTGCAATTAATGCAATTTTTATTATTTCTTTCCACTTCCAAACAAAAATGTGGTTGAATTATTCAGCGTATGATCAACCTGTGTCAATAATCCTGGACCTTGATAACATATATGCTTAACCATGCACACTACAGATTGATGCAAGCATGTTTTCTGTGAATGACCGAAAATTACCGTGACATGGCCATAGCATGGGTCGTTATTGCTATTGGTACAGAAACACTCTCGCTTCCCACATAATTTATCCACAACAAAATATACAGGTTGCAAGGAATTTTCTAAAGGCAATTTATGATAATAGCTGACAAAACTGACTATACCCATCTGACAGGTTAAACATTACACTAACTAACAAGAGATGGCCAAAGGACATAAATGCAGCAAATGTTTGGTAATATATTTAAAGGTGTCAAGACGCCACATTACCAGACATTCAGATTAGATGTATGTGGCAATGAAGATACCCAGTTTGTAAGCACCATTTTTTTTTTAAATGTTGATAAATGCTTTTTCCATCATTCCCACTTCAGAATTAACGTTAAAATTTCAACTGAAATTTCTCCTGACCAAATTTGTGATGCATATGACTGACTGTAGAAGTAAAACCTGGATAAATCCAACGTATAGTTGTGAATGTTGCTCATTAAATAACTACAGTACTGATACTCCATATTAACAGCATTGATTTGCCATTAAAATGAATTCTGTAATAACGTGTCAGTGACAATCGAACACTGCGGTTTTAATGTTTCACATGTTCAAAATTTAATTAATCCATCTTTATGGATTGAAACAAATAATAACATTGGGAATTAAAGCATATTTGATTGCATTCCGTTATCAAACATAGTCAATGTTAGCTCTGAAGACATTTCCAGCACAATAAGGTTGGGAGGGGGGGGTGTATGAATCAGTGCAGGATGGATAGATGGCGGTGTGGTGGGGGGGGGGGGGGGGGGGGCTTGAGAAGGCAATAGGTGGGGATTGGATGGATTGAGGCAGGGGAATTAGTGAGGGTTGGTTGGAGTAGGTAAAATTATGAGGGGAGAGCGCGGGGGATGTCAGTGGGGTTGAATGGGGGGGATCTGTGCAGGATGGATGGGGGGAGCAGTGCAGGATGAAGGGGTGAGCAGTGCAGGATGGATGGGAAGGGGGGTCAGTACAGGGTGAATTGGGGGACCAGTGTAGGATTGATGGGGAGTGGCAGGAGAATCAATGTGAGGTGGCTAGGGAGATCAGTGCTGGATGAATAGATGGGGGGGGGGGGGGGGGGGGAGGGGGGAGCACAGGGGATGTCAGTGAGGACTGAATAGAGACAGGAATGGGGATCAGTGCGGGATGGAGAGGAGGGGTCTCAGGATAAGGGGAGTGGAGGGGGCTATGAGAGAGAGAGAGGAAGGGGCAGAGGAGGTGGGAAGGAAGGCCAGCGCTCCTCGGACAACACCTGTCAGGCAGGGAAATCGCAACCAAAATATGGAGGGGACCGGGACAGAATATCTTGGCGGCCGCGCGCGCATGCGCACACTCTCACACACGCGCGAGGCTTCTGTGAACGGTAATTTCAGCTCAATCCAGCGCTAAATGCAGCTCAACTGTGCCTGTCTCGCCTACAGCCCCGTCTCAATCCACACAGGCTGTTGGCTAACCTGGCGGGACGGGCAGAGTGAGCTGGGTTTAACGCTGGCTGTGGGCCTGGGGGCACCGCGCCCGTCTGACTCCCGACGTCTCTGGCCACCCCCGGGCGTGTGGAGGCTCTCGGGTGGGGACGGGGATGGTCCAGTGGCGGTTCGGCACCAATTGCAGCGCCGGAGACCGGGATCGGTCCTGACCAGTCCAGGTCTGCCGAGAGTGTTTTGGCTCGTCTCCCTCCTCCAATCACCCCCCCCCCCCCCCCCCCCCCTACTCTACTTCCGCCGCTGACCGACACCTCCCTCCTCCAAGGGTTTGTTTTGAAAGCACCGTTGGCGGAGTGACAGCAGCTGCTGCTAACAGGCCGGGCGGGGTGCGGGAGGATATGGAGCCGTCGCCGTCGCTGCTGCTGTGCGTGGCCCGACATTCGCTCCGACCCTCCGTCACGCCACACTTTCCCACCACCGTCGCCGACACAAAACGTCACGTTCATTTTCTCCAGAGATGCTGCTGGACCCGCGGAGTTACTCCAGTTTTTTGTATCTATCTTCGGTATAAACCAAGTTGCCAAGCCGGGCAAAATGACTCGCCGTTTAGGTTGCCCGGCGGCACTTTGAGTGGTCATTGGCACCCGGGCAACCGTTAATTTCGAGCCCTGCTATATTGTAAATAGCTGCGGTCCCAGCACAGAGCCCTGCGGTACCCCACTAGGCACTGCCTGCCATTCTGAAAGGGACCCGTTAATCCCTACTCTTTGTTTCCTGTCTAAACAACCAATTTTCTATCCATGTCAGCACTCTACCCCCAATACCATTTGCCCTCATTTTGCCCACTAATCTCCTATGTGGGACCTTATCAAATGCTTTCTGAAAGTCCAGGTACACTACAGCCACTGGTTCTCCCTTGTCCATTTTCCTAGTTACATCCTCAAAAAATTCCAGAAGATTAGTCAAGCATGATTTCCCTTTCGTAAATGCAGGCTGACTCAAGACCGATCCTGTTACTGCTATCCAAATGTGCGGCCATCTCATCTTTTATAATTGACTCCAGCATCTTCCCCACCACCGATGTCAGGCTAACTGGTCTATAATTCTGTTTTCTCTCTCCCGCCTTTCTTAAAAAGTGAGATAACATTAGCTACCCTTCAATCCACAAGAACTGATCCTGAATCTATGGAACATTGGAAAATGATCACCAATGCATCCACGATTTCTAGAGCCACTTCCTTAATTACCCTGGGATGCAGACCATCAGGCCCTGGGGATTGATCACCCTTCAGTCCCATCAGTCCAACACCAACACCATTTCCTGCCTAATGTGGATTTCCTTCAGTTCCTCCGTCACCCCAGATCCTCTGGCCACTACTTTATCAGGAAGATCGTTTGTGTCTTCCTTAATGAAGACAGATCCATAGTACCTGTTCAATCATCTGTCATTTCCTTGTTCCCCATAATGAATTCACCTTTTTCAGTCTTCAAAGGTCCAACTTTGGTCTTACCAAATTTTTTCCTCTTCACATACCTAAAGAAGCTTTTACTATCCTCCCTTATATTCTTGGCTAGCTTACCTTCGTACCTCATTTTTTCTCCCCGTATTGTCGTTTTAGTTATCTTCTGTTGCCCTTTAAACATTACCCAATCCTCTTGCTTCTCGCTCATCTTTGCTACGTTGTACTTCTCTTTTATTTTTATACTGTCCCTGACATCCCTTGTCAGCCACGGTCATCTCTTACTCCCCTTGGAATCTTTCTTCCTCCAAGGAATGATCTGATCCTGCACCCAGAAATACCTGCCATTGTTGTTCCACTGTCATCCCTGCTAGTGTATCCTTCCAGTCAACTTTGGTCAGCTCCTCCCTCATACAATACAATTCAATTTATTGTCATTTGGACCCCTTGAGGTCCAAACGAAATGACGTTTCTGCAGCCATACATTACAAAACAAAAAAGACCCGAGACACAACACAGTTTACACAAACATCCATCACATCGCTGTGATGGAAGGCAAAAAAACTTATCTCTCCACTGCACTCTCCCCCCCCCGATGTCAGAGTCAGAGTCAAAGTCAAAGCCCCCGGCTGGCGATGGCGATTGTCCCGCGGCCATTAAAGCCACGCCGGGTGATGCAAGGTCGCGCACCGGGTCTAATTGTTAGAGCCCCCGGCGTGCGCTCGCAAAGTCCCGCGGCCATTCCAAGCCGCGCGGGGCGATGGTGTAAGGCCCCGCTCAGGTGCTCTTCAACCCCGCAACTCGGGCGGGAGAAGTCGCCGTTGCGGAAGCCCCGAAAAGCGGTCTCCCAGCAGGGACCCGCGGGCTCCCGGTGCCGCCGTACGCCAGACCCGCAGTTGCAGCCTCCGAATCTCCGGAGGTCGGGTGGCAGCAGCGCTCCACCACCGCTCCACCCGCTCCGGACTCGGCCAGCCCCGTGACGGTGAGGTGAGTAGTCGGCAGCTCCGCACTGGAGCCCCAGGTCGTTCCTGTTGGGGGCCGCTCCACGTTGCAGCCCCAACGACAACGGAGACCCGACAAAGAAAAGGTCGGGTCTCCCGTGCAGGGGAAAGATTTTAAAGTTTACCCCCTCCCCCCCACACACATACCCCAACAAAAAAAATAACAAAAACTACATAAAAACAAGACAAAAAATAATAAAAACACAGACGGACTGCAGAGGCCGCTGCTGACAAGAGTCGCGCCGCCCACCGAATTTATCCGAATTTATCATGGCCCCACAGTCCCCTTTATTCAACAAGGTTGCCGACCCCTGGGCTAAGATCAACATTCTGCTGCAAACTGACTCAATTATTCTCGCGACACAGAGTGCTGGAGTAACTCAGTGGTTCACGCAGCATCCCTGGAGAAAAAGGATGGGTGGGTTGGAACCCTTCTCGGGTTCGGGTTTCGGGTTGGAACACTTCTTAAGACTTCAGGTTCCAACCCGAAACGTCACCCACCCTTTTTCCCCCAGAGATGCTGCCTGTCCCGCTGAGTTATTCCAGCATTAAAGGCCAGCAGCATAATCAAGGACCAGTCTCACCACGGCCACTCCCTCTTCTCCCCTCTCCCATCAGGCACAGAAGTGTGAAAAGGCACACCTCCAGATTCGGGGACAGGTTCCTCCCAGCTGTTATCAGGCAACTGAACCATCCTACCACAACCCGAGAGCAGTGCTGATCTACCCCATTGGAGACTCTTGGACTATCTTTGATCGGACTTTACTGGCTTTACCTTGTGCTAAACGTTATTCACGTTATTTCCTTTATCATGTATCTGTTTACTAATTACTAATAACAATTACTAATAAGAACAACATTCACACCGGGCGCCGCTTCAGGAGGTCGAGCACGTGGACCGTACGCGGCCTACAGCGGCGGAGGGCACCACGGCTACGCTTGGCCAAGCCGACCCTGCAACGTCGCCATGTCAACGGGCCTTCATGGTCAGGTCAAGATCCCTGCACTTCCAACAACTGGGACTTCAAAATGGCCGCCAAACTGGTGACTCGGTACACTGTCTCAGTGTATAATGGGGCTTTTTCACGGGGCGACTTGACGCAAGAGTTAACCAGAGTTTAACATCGTGGGAACCTCGTGCGATAACAGTACGGCATTCGTGGACCACCGTGGACCACCGTGGCGCTAACGGCAGGTAATCGTGTAACTTGGTGACTCGGGAGAAAATTCAAGCAAGTTTGAATTTCTCCAAGAGTGACTTGTACACTTGTGGTTGAGCATTGCAACATTATATGAACGTAGTGGCCAGTGCGATATCCGTGCGATATCCGTAATAACTCTTGCGGTTACCGTGGGAACTCCTGCGAACGGTGAACCCGGAAGCTGGACAGAGGGGACAGAAGGTGAGTAAAAATTGTCTTCTGTGGGATTGAATTTAAAAAATAAAGATTTGCATCCGCATATGGACATCAACTTATTCATGAGTTATGTTAATGAGATTCAAGAATCTTTAAAAGGGACTTTACTGAAAGGTCCCGCATTTTTATGGTCCGTGAGAAATTTTTCACATGTACTTCTTTGAGAGATACAGCTCGGAGTCCTCGCCGACTAGCGATCGATGCCTTTCCGAAGCAGGGTCCGGAACGTTACCAATCAATGTTCTCCAGAGACCCGTGTAAGGAGTGAACTGCACATGCTGGTTTAAATCGAAGAAAGACACAAAAAGCTCGAGTAACTCAGCGAGTCCAGCAGCATCTCTGGAGAAAAATAGGTGATGTTTCGGGACGAGACACATTTTCAGACTCAATTCCCCCCCCCCCCCCCCAACTCCCACCCACACACACAAATGCTGGAGAAACTCAGCGGGTGCAGCAGCATCTATGGAACAAAGGAAATAGGCAACGTTTCGGCCCGAAGAGTTGCCTATTTCTTGTGCATGTGTCGGAAGGAACAGCAGATGCCGGTTTAAAGGGAATGCTGGAGTAACTCGACGGCAGGCAGCATCTCTGGGGAGAAGGAATGGGTGACATTTCGGGTCGAGACCCTTCTGATATGCTGCTTGTCCCGCTGAGCTACATGTTGTGTCTATCTTCGTTTTAATCCAGCATCTGCAGTTCCTTCCTGGCCGAACCCGATTGAAAGATGAGAGGCTGGGAGATAGAGCACTGAGTGTGACAAGGATCAGGCTTCAGTAAGCAAAGTAAAGAGAGGTGGCAACGTTATGGAAATGAAGCGGGTAATCCGAGTGATGGCGAGACGGTATCCTCTAATGTGTCGGGAAGAACTGTAAATGTTGGTTTGCGCCGATGATAGACACAGTAATACTGGAGACAGACATAAAATACTGGACGGGCAGCATCTGGATAAAAGGAATGGGTGACGTTTCGGGACGAGACTCTGAAGAAGGGTCTCGAACCGAAACGTCACACATTCCTTCTCTCCAGAGATGCTGCCCGTCCCGCTGTGTTACTCCAGCATTTCGTGTCTATCTTCCGTATGCTCTGTGATGGTTATCTCGGAGTCAAGTGGCAACTCTGGTCTGTAGACACGAGGAACTGCAGATGCAGGAATCACGATCAAAACACAGAGCGTTGGACGAGCCTGACCCATTGAGTTCCTCCATCACTTTGTGTTGAAGTCAGGTCTGGACATTGCTTGACTCAGTCTCAGGCGCCGGCTAACTAGGAAGGTCGAGTCAAAGTCCAGCACTAACACTCAAGAAATAACGTTTGCGGCCTGATGTTCCCAATATTTAATTGAAATCATTAATAAAGTAAATAAATAAATACCGGTCTAATCAGTATCTACGGGATTGGACAGGCTAGATGCAGGAAGAATGTTCCCGATGTTGGGGGAGTCCAGAACCAGGGTCCCAGTTTTACAGTCTACCGTGGGAACTCTTTAACTCAGTAAAGTAAAGTAGCCTTTATTGTCATATCAGCGCACAGGCAGCAGTTGATTGTTGCTCTATTCAGTTTCCCACGGGACTGGAGTTGGGAGGGAAAGGTGGGGGAGTCGAGGGAGAGGAGGGGGAGACAGATGGGGGTGTCTTCATTTACTGGCGGCGGGTGTCTGTCACTGAAACAGGCAGGTGAGATTTCACATCCACCTTGTGTGTGCCTCTCTCTCTCTCTCCCTCCCTCCCTCTGACACAGGCTGAGAGACTCTGCCTCTGTGAGTGTTCGTCTCTTTCTCCCCCTCTCCCCCTCTCCCACACACAGTAAGACCGAGGTACTGTGCTCAGTCCATCTGTGTCTCCCACATACACAGTAAAACATGTCTCCAAATGAGCCAATTCAACCAAGGGAGGATATTTATAGTGTGTGAAAAAAAAGTGACATCATTTGTGTCACGTGATGATTTGACAACACTTCACAATGTTCATTCAAGATTTAACGGGAAAGCTCGGGAGACGGACAAGTCACTCGCACAAATAACAGAAATGCCGAGTACCGTGGGAACTCTTTATCTACCCCCCGTTATATCGTGTGATATCGTGCTAGACCACGACCACTTCACTCTGGTTACATCTTGCGTCAAGTCGCCCCGTGAAAAAGCCGCATAACAGTCCAGTCCAGCAATGAATCACTGGTCACAGACCTCCAATCAGCAAAGCATTATTCCGCTGCTATGAAACGCCATTGTTGGTGCTTTCCTGACCGGAGCATCAATGTGATCAGACCAGGATCAGCACGGTGCACAGTGATAAAGCTACTGCTTTAGACAATAGACCATAGGTGCAGGAGTAGGCCATTTGGCCCTTCGAGCCAGCACCGCCATTCAATGTGATCACGGCTGATCATCCCCAATCAGTACCCCGTTCCTGCCTTCTCCCCATATCCCCTGACTCCGCTATCTTTAAGAGCCCTATCTAGCTCTCTCTTGAAAATATCCAGAGAACCGGCCTCCACCGCCCTCTGAGGCAGAGAATTCCACAGACTCACAACTCTCTGGCTGGCCTTACAGCGCCAGAGACCCCAGGTTCGAGTTGTACGTTCCTCCCGTCACCTGTGTGAATTTTCTCTAGGTATTCATAAGTTCTAGGAGCAGAATTGGGCTATTCGGCCCATCATATCTACTCCGTCATTCAATCATAGTTGATCTATCAACGCCATTCTCCTGCCTTCGTCCCATAACCCCTGACACCCGTACTAATCAGCCTTACTGGGTCCTTCAGTTTCTTCCCACACTCCAGAGATGTGCAGGTTTGTAAGTTGATGTGCTCTGTAATATTTGTAGATTGTCCCTAGGGTGTAGGATAGTACTAACTAGAATATGGTTCGTGAGGATGCAGTGAGCCAAATGGCCTGTTTCCACAAGATGTTTCCACTAATGGGAGAGTCCAGGACCAGAGGTCACAGCCTCAGAATTAAAGGATGTTCCTTTAGGAAGGAGATGATGAGAAATGTCTTCAGTCAGAGGGTGGTGAATCTGTGGAATTCTTTGCCACAATGCTGCTCGGTTGCATCGTGGCTTGGTTCGGCAACTTGAGCGTCCAGGAGCGGAAAAGACTGCAAAATGTTGTAAACACTGCACAGTCCATCATCGGCTCTGACCTCCCTACCATCGAGGGGATCTATTGCAGGCGCTGCCTCAAAAAGGCTGCCAACATCATCAAGGACCCACACCATCCTGGCCACACACTCATCTCCCCGCTGCCTTCAGGTAGAAGGTACAGGAGCCTGAAATCTGCGACATCCAGGTTCAGGAATAGCTACTTCCCCACAGCCGTCAGACTATAGGACACACTGATCTGTTCTGTATTTATGACTACAATATTCTGTTGTGCTGCAGCAAAGCAAGAATTTCATTGTCTAATCTGGGACACATGACAATAAACTCTCTTGATTTGACTTGCGGTATGACACATGCACAGTGAAGGATCTTGCAGAGACCAACGACGTGGCACTAAAAGTTGCTCACTATTGGCAAACAGTCGTGTGATGACACAAAATAAATAATAATAAACTCTATGACGCTATGAAAATAAATGTAAGATTGATGGACAAAGCTCAGAGGGTCAGACTCTGGGGGTTATTTTCTGTGACCTATGCAAGGGTAGAGGTTGGGAGGTCATTTTGCAGTTGTATAAGATGTTGGTGAAGCCGCATTTAGAGTATTGTGTTCAGTTTTGGGCACCAAGTTAGAAACACAGAAACATAGAAGATCGACTCTGTGGTCAACCATCGCCAGAGTTGTGCCAGTGGAGCCTACGCCAGACTCAGGAAAAGAGTCATAGAAACATAGAAAGTTGGTGCAGGAGGAGGCCATTCGGCCCTTCGAGCCAGCACCGCCATTCATTGTGATCATGGCTGATCGTCCCCTATCAATAACCTGTGCCTGCCTTCTCCCCATATCCCTTGATTCCACTAGCCCCTAGAGCTCTATCTAACTCTCTCTTAAATCTATCCAGTGATTTGGCCTCCACTACACTCTGTGGCAGGGAATTCTACAAATTCACAACTCTCTGGGTGAAAAAGTTCCTTCTCACCTCAGTCTTAAATGGCCTCCCCTTTATTCTAAGACTGTGGCCCCTGGTTCTGGACTCGCCCAACATTGGGAACATTTTTCCTGCATCCAGTCCTTTTATAATTTTATATGTTTCAATAAGATCCTCCCTCATCCTTCTAAACTTCAGTGAATACAAGCCTAGTCTTTTCAATCTTTCCTTATATGACAGTCCCGCCATCCCAGGGATCATTCTCGTGAACCTACGCTGCACTGCCTCAATCACAAGGATTGCAGGAAAGATGTTGTCAAGTTGGAAAGGGTGTAGAGATGATTAACAGGATTTCCAGATGTTGCCAGGACTTGCGCGTCTGAGCTATAGGGGGGGGGGTTGAGCAGGCTGGAACTCTATTCCTTGAAGTGTAGATGAAGGGGTGATCTCATAGAGATGTATAAAATCATGAGAGGAATAGATCGGGTAGACATACAGTGTCTCTTGCCCAGAGTGGGGGAATCGAGAACCAGAGGACGCAGGTCATAGGTGAGAGGGGGAATCCGAGGGGTAATTGTTCAAGCAAAAGGTGGTGGGTGTATGGAACGAGCTGTCGGAGGAGGTAGTTGAAGTAGGTACGACTGCAGAGTTGAAGAAACATTCGGACAGGTACTTGGATAGGACAGGTCTAGTGCAGGGGTTGCCAACCTTTTTTGTCCCGTTTACCCCTGGCAACTTTAATAGCACATAACAATGTTATTTCACTTATTTATGAATAACTAACGATGAACAGATACCGGTATACCAGAACCAAACACAGTCCGTCAATGAGAAAATATGTACAAATCCAGAATCAACAAATGTACCCCCTGAGTAGGCTAAATTTACCCCAGGGTGGGAACCCTTGGTCTTGAGGGATATGGACCAAAGGCAGGCAGGTGGGACGAGTCTAGATGGGACATAGAAAAAAATGCTGGAGAAACTCAGCGGGTGAGACAGCATCTATGGAGCGAAGGAAATAGGCAACGTTTCGGGCCGAAACCCTTCTTCAGACTGATCTGGAAAAGGTGCAGAGAAGATGGGACATGTTGGGCAAGTTGGGCTGAAGGGCCTGTTTCCACGCTGTATGACACAGCGAGTCAAAATATGGTGCCCCTGCAGTGAGAAACACAATCCAAGCAATTCTCCAAACAGGAAGCCACTCCAATGTTTCCAGCGGGTTTGAGATCGAAAACATTTTTGCTTGTAAAAACAGTACTGTTCCACAATTGTGAATGCTTGCCATTTTTCAGGCGGTGTCCGTCAGGGAGCTGTGGCATGTGCGTCAAGATGTTTGGGGAGAGCTTCCAACTTCTTTCCTGCCCCACCTCGTTTTTACACATCCTCTGGGGAAGGGTTGGGTCGAACAAAAACTCTTCCGTACAAAACGTTGGCAACCGTCTGTCTCCCTGTGCAGAATTCAGGACAAGTTTTTTTTGTTTGTTTGAATGAAACTAGGAAATAATAAGCACTATGATAAAGTAGTTTTGTGCAGCAAACAAGCTCACGGGTTATACATTGTACCAGCTCTCACTTAGCTCACTGCCTACCCAACTCTCTTCCAATGCTGTTTCAATCAGCCTGAGTTCAATGCTGTTTCAATCAGTTTCAGTCAGCCTGAGGAAGGGTCTCGACCCGAAACAATAGACAATAGGTGCAGGAGCAGGCCATTTGGCCCTTCGAGCCAGCACCGCTATTCAAGGTGATCACGGCTGATCATCCCCAATCAGTACCCTGTTCCTGCCTTCTCCACATATCCCCTGACTCAGCTATCTTTAAGAGCCCTATCTAGCTCTCTCTTGAAAGTATCCAGAGAACCGGCCTCCACCGAGGCAGAGAATTCCACAGACCCACAACTCTCTGTGCGAAAGAGTGTTTCCTCATCTCTGTTCTAAATAGCTTACCCCTTATTCTTAAACTGTGGCCCCTGGTTCCGGACTCCCCCAACATCAGGAATATGTTTCCTGCCTGTAGCGTGTCCAAACCCTTAATAATCTTATATGTTTCAATAAGATTCCCTCTCATCCTTCTAAATCCCAGAGTGTACAAGCCCAGCTGCTTCATTCTCTCAGCGTATGACAGTCCCGCCATCCCAGGAATTAACCTTGTGAACCTACGTTGCACTCCTTCAATAGCATCAATGGCGGAGTAGACCTGATGGGCCGAATGGCCTTATTCTACTACTGTAACCTACGAACCATTGAAGGGCTTGTTCTTGTGCTGTGCTGTTCTATGGTCCTTGTGAACGCAGAAGACAGCACTGTTGTTAACAGCTCAGCAAAGGAAAAAACGTGTAATTTCTCCCTTCCTGCCTGGAACGGGACAGAAGAGAATATCTGCACAGGATATAGTCCGCACCAGGATGTATGGAAATAGGAATGTGCCCATTTACTCTTGGCGAAGACATCGTCTCTTTATGAGTTCCGCAGGGGAAGCATTGTCCAGAATATGATTCCTCCAGTGGTGACAGGCCCTTCTGCAGTTTCTTTTTTTTTTTTTTAAGTTAGAAGAGGCTGGAGAATGGAGTTGAGAGGGAAAGATAGATCAGCCAGAATGGCAGGGGATCATGACAGAAGCCTCCTCGTGGCCATCCCCGCAAACGGCGCGCAGGGCGGCCAATTCTGTCAACATGTTGGACGATGGCAGAAGCCAACAGCGAGCTACACGTGGTAGCTATAGCATCAATGGCAGAGTAGACTTGTTGGGCCGAATGGCCTTAAGGGCCTGTCCCACTTAGGCGACTCTTTAGGCGACTGCCCTAATTGGGGTGGGACCCTTCTTCAAGTCCCCATCTAAGTCTATATTGTAAGATCTGAAGAAGAGTCCCGACACGAAAAATTCACCTATCCGTGCAGCACTGCACGGTGGCGCAGCGGTAGAGTTGCTGCCACACAGCGCCAGAGACCCGGGTTCGATCCCGACTACGGGTGCTGTCTGTACGGAGTTTGTACGTTCTCCCCGTGACCTGCGTGGGTTTTCTCCGAGATCTTCGGTTTACTCCCACACTCCAAAGACGAACAGGTTTGTAGGCCAATTGCTTGATGCAAATGTAAATTGTCCCTGGTGTGCGTAGGATAATGTTCGTGTGGGAGATTGCTGGTCGGTGCGGACTCGGTGGGTCGAAGGGCCGGTCTCCGCGCTGTATCTTCAAGATAAACTAAACTAACATGTTTTTCTGCAGCGCTTACCCAAGATGACCTACAGTCACAAAAGGATTACTGAGGCCACACAATAAACCGTAGATGCTGGAAACCTGAGCAACTAACAAAGTGCTGAATGCGAAGGGAAAATAATGCAAAAGTAGCAACTCAGCAGATCAGGCAGCATCAGTGGTGGGAATGGACAGGCGGCATTCCGGGTCAGGACTCTTCTTCAGGCCCCCATCTGTGGTGTAAGATTTCATGGTCTGAAGAGGCATCCCGACCTGAAACGTCACCTATCCACCTTCTCCAGAGATGCTGCCCGACCCGCTGAGTTACTCCAGCACTCTGTGAAACGTCACCTATCCATGTTCTCCACAGATGCTGCCGGACCCGCTGAGTCTCAGCAACTATGTCCTCCTTTGGACTGCGTTTTTAGTTGTACTATGGACTTCGCTTTTGCACTATTTTGAGTATGCGAGTCAGGAAGTCATAGAAACATAGAAAATAGGTGCAGGAGGAGGCCATTCGGCCCTTCGAGCCAGCACCGCCATTCATTGTGATCATGGCTGATCGTCCCCAATCAATAACCCGTGCCCGCCTTCTCCCCATATCCCTTGATTCCACTAGCCCCTAGAGCTCTATCTAACTCTCTCTTAAATCCATCCAGTGATTTGGCCTCCACTGCCCTCTGTGGCAGGGAATTTCATAAATTCACAACTCTCTGGGTGAAAACGTTTTTTCTCACCTCAGTCTTAAATGACCTCCCCTTTATTCTAAGACTGTGGCCCCTGGTTCTGGACTCGCCCAACATTGGGAACATCTTTCCTGTGTCCAGCTTGTCCAGTCCTTTTATAATTTTATATGTTTCTATAAGATACCCCCTCATCCTTCTAAACCCCAGTGAATACAAGCCTAGTCTTTTCAATCTTTCCTCATATGACAGTTCCGCCATCCCAGGGATCAATCTCGTGAACCTACCCTGCCTCAATCACAAGGATGTCCTTCCGCAAATTAGGAAACCAAAACTGTACGCAATACTCCAGATGTGGTCTTACCAGAGCCCTATAGGGTGATTTCACGAAAGGTCACTGGAGCGTAAATCCCCACTCACGTGACCGAAAATTTTAACTGGGGGACAAGCGTCACTTCCGGTACATGTTAGTGGATGGGAAAACACGCACTTTCACACCCGTTAAAAACATCGAAAACGGCCAGGTTTTGAGCTGCAATTAACTGTACCAGTCGGGGTGACCGTGAGGAACAGCTACCTAAATTTACAGTCCAAAAAAAAGATAGAAACTAAGGTAAATACAAGAGCGAGCTGAAGGTGTAAACAAGGCGGAAGTGCTAGCGGACTTTTTTCTTGGAGATTTAAAGTATTAAAAGTTAGAAACCCGTCAGTAAAATTGCAAAATCGCCCATGGTTCTCAGGTGGGTTTTAACATGCAAAATGAAAACGCTTCTGAAGCTCCATTTACCATTTAAATAATCGTAAACTCTCAATGCGTTTGGAAATCAATTTTACTGAGATGCAAGCTTACGATTATTTAAATGGTAAATGG
>NC_045956.1:182435536-182579027 GCF_010909765.2 Amblyraja radiata
TGGAGTAGCAAGATGGATTCAACAGTGGCTGAATGGGAGATGCCAGAGAGTAATGGTGGATGGTTGTTTGTCAGGTTGGACGCCAGTGACTAGTGGGGTGCCACAGGGATCTGTGTTGGGTCCACTGTTGTTTGTCATGTACATCAATGATCTGGATGATGGTGTGGTAAATTGGATTAGTAAGTATGCAGATGATACTAAGATAGGTGGGGTTGTGGATAATGAAGTAGATTTTCAAAGTCTAGAGAGAGATTTATGCCAGTTGGAAGAGTGGGCTGAAAGATGGCAGATGGAGTTTAATGCTGATAAGTGTGAGGTGCTACATCTTGGCAGGACAAATCAAAATAGGACGTACATGGTAAATGGTAGGGAATTGAAGAATGCAGGTGAACAGAGGGATCTGGGAATAACTGTGCACAGTTCCCTGAAAGTGGAATCTCATGTAGATAGGGTGGTAAAGAAAGCTTTTGGTGTGCTGGCCTTTATAAATCAGAGCATTGAGTATAGAAGTTGGGATGTAATGTTAAAATTGTACAAGGCATTGGTGAGGCCAATTCTGGAGTATGGGGTACAATTTTGGTCGCCTAATTATAGGAAGGATGTCAACAAAATAGAGAGAGTACAGAGGAGATTTACTAGAATGTTGCCTGGGTTTCAGCAACTAAGTTACAGAGAAAGGTTGAACAAGTTAGGGCTTTATTCTTTGGAGCGCAGAAGGTTAAGGGGGGACTTGATAGAGGTCTTTAAAATGATGAGAGGGATAGACAGAGTTGACGTGGATTAGCTTTTCCCACTGAGAGTAGGGAAGATTCAAACAAGGGGACATGACTTGAGAATTAAGGGACAGAAGTTTAGGGGTAACATGAGGGGGAACTTCTTTACTCAGAGAGTGGTGGCTGTGTGGAATGAGCTTCCAGGGAAGGTGGTGGAGGCAGGTTCGTTTTTATCATTTAAAAATAAATTGGATAGTTATATGGACGGGAAAGGAATGGAGGGTTATGGTCTGAGCGCAGGTATATGGGACTAGGGGAGAATACGTGTTCGGCACGGACTAGAAGGGTCGAGATGGCCTGTTTCCGTGCTGTAATTGTTATATGGTTATTATATGGTTATATAGGGGGAGGCAGCTGAGGTAAACACAGAGGGAGCTCAGAATTTCCTGTTCCTGAATCAGAACGGAACATCAAAAAGAATAAAATCCATTTATATCAAACAAAGTTTCCCGGATATGGAAACTGATCTGCTCTTGCAGGAATTAACCCGAAATGTTATCTCCGCTGGAGTAACTCAGCGGGACAAGCAGCATCTCTGGAGAAAAGGAATAGGTGACGTTTCGGGTCGAGAACCTTCTTCAGACTGAGAGACTCTCAGAAGAGTCTTGATCCGAAACATTACCTGCTCCTTTATAGTTTTAATTTTGGTTAGAGAATGCAACGCAGAAACCGGCCCTTCGGCCCACCGAGTCCGCGCCGACCAGCGATCCCTGCACATTAGCACTATCCTGCACACACTAGGGACAATTTTCAATTACACCAAGCCAATTAATCTACTAAGTCAATTACACCGTCAATTAACCTACAAACCTGTACGTCTTTGGAGTGTGGGGGGAAACTGAAGCTCTCGGAGAAAACCCACGCTGGTCACGGGGAGAACGTCCAAACTCCCTATGGACAGCGCCTGTTGTCAGGATCGAATTCGGGTCTCTGGTGCTGCAAGGCAGCAACTCTACCGCTGCACCACCGTGTGCCCTAGGTGTGTGTTTATCGTTTTTTGGAATAAATACGTTTCAGCTTTATTTAAAAATGCAGGCCAAAAATAGCAGCCTGCCTCCAGAGGCATCCATTCTCCAGAGATGCTACCTGACCCGCTGAGTTACTACAGCTTTTTATGTTTAAGAAGGAACTGCAGATGTTGGAAAAATCGAAGGTAGACAAAAGTGCTGGAGAAACTCAGCGGGTGCGGCAGCATCTATGGAGCGAAGGAAATAGGCAACGTTTCGGGCCGAAACCCTTCTTCTTTTATCTCCAGAACTTCAGTTCAGTTTAGTTCAATTTAGTTCATTGTCCCGTGTACCGAGGTACAGTGAAAAGCTTTTGGTGCGTGCTATCCAGTCAGCAGAAATACTATACATGATTACAATCGATCCATTTACAGTATATAAGATACATGATAAGGGAATAACGTTTAATGCAAGGTCAAGCCTGCAAAGTTCGATCAAGGATAGTCCGAGGGTAACTAAAGAGGTAAATAGCAATTCAGCACTGCTCTCTGGCTGTGGTAGGATGATTCAGTTGCCTGATAACAGCTGGGGAAAAAACTGTCCCTGAATCTGGAGGTGTGCGTTCTCACACTTCTGTACCTCTTGCCTGATGGGAGAGGGGAGAAGAGGGAGTTGCCAGGGTGAGACTGGTCCTTGATGATGCTGCTGGCCTTGCCGGGGCAGTGTGATGTATAAATGGAGCCAATAGAAAAGAGGTTGGTTTGTGTGATGGTCTGGGCTGCGTCCACAATTCGCTGCAATTTCTTGTGGTCTTGGATGGAGCTGTTCCCAAACCGTGCTGTGATGCATCCCGATAAAATGCTTCCTGTGGTGCATCTGTAGAAGTTGGTGAGAGTTGTAGGGGACATGCCGAACTCTCTAAGCCTTCGAAGGGAGTAGAGGCGTTGGTGTGCTTGCTTGGTCGTTGCTTCAGTATGGGTGGTCCAGGAGAAGTTGTTGGTGATATTGACTCCTGGGAATGTGAAGCTCTCAACCATCTCTACTTCGGCACCGTCAATGCAGACTGGGGTGTGTGAACCGCTTCACTTCCTGAAGCCCATCACTATCTCCTTTGTCTTGACGTTGAGAGAAAGGTTGTTGTCTGGACACCAGGACACGAGGTTCTTGATCTCCTCCCTATACTCTGTCTCATCATCATTTGATATCCGGCCCACAATGGTGGTGTCGTCTGTGAATTTGTAAATTGAATTAGATTTGTACCCGGCTGCACAGTGGTGGGTTTACAAGGGGTAAAGATGGGGGCTGAGAACACAGCCTTGTGGAGTCCCAGTGGTGAGGATTATGGTGGAGGATGATTTGTCCACTATCTTCACTGATTGGGGTCTGTTGGTCAGGAAGTCGAGGATCCAGTTGCAGAGATGAGTGCTGACACCGTCCCGTGAGTTTGGTGACAAGCTTGGATGGTATAATGGCATTAAAGTCAGAGCTGTAGTCTATGAATAGGACTCGTGTAGGTGTCCATCTTATCCAGGTGTTCCAGGGATGAGTATAGGGCCAGGGCGATGCCATTGTTCCCAATGTTGGGGGAACATGTTCCCGATGTTGGGGGTGTCCAGAACCAGGGGCCACAGTTTAAGAATAAGGGGTAAGCCATGTAGAACAGAGACGGGGAAACACTTTTTCTCACTGACAGTTGTGAGTCTGTGGAATTCTCTGCCTCAGAGGGCGGTGGAGGCAGGTTCTCTGGATGCTTTCAAGAGAGAGCTAGATAGGGCTCTTAAAAATAGTGGAGTCAGGGGATGTGGGGAGAAGGCAGGAACGGGATACTGATTGGGGATGATCAGCCATGATCACATTGAATGACGGAGCTGGCTCAAAGGGCCGAATGACCTACTCCTGCACCTATTGTCTATTGTCCGTGGACCTGTTGTGGCGGAAGGCGAACTGCACTGGGTCAAGGCCGCAGGGTAGACTGGATTTAATGCGTTCCATAACTAGCCTCTCAAAACATTTCACCATGGTGAAGATCAATGCCACTGGATGGTAGTCGTTTAGGCATGAGGTCTTGCTTTTCTTCGGCACTGGGGTGATGGTGGTCTTCTTGAAGCAGGTGGGCACCTCAGAATGGAGTAGGGCGAGGATAAGGTAAACTCTGTCTCTCCTTAGCACAACCAGAGCCGAATCAGCAACAGAGTTAATCAGCGGAACGGAAAGATTAGGGCTGAATGGTCTGATATACGACAGAGAATCATATAGCCTGGAAACAGGCCTTCGACCCAACTTGTCCACGCCAACCAAGATGCTCCATCTAAACCAGTCCCATCTGTCTGCATTTGGTCCATATCCCTCTGGACTTTAGAGATACAGCGTAGAAACAGGCCCTTCAGCCCACTGAGTCCATGCTGACCGGCGATCACCCCCGTACACTAACAACATCCTTCACACTAGGGGCAATTTACAATTTTTACCAAAGCCAATGAACCCACATACCTGTACGTCTTTGAAGCGTGGGAGGAAACCGGAGCATATACGCACGGTCACGGGGAGTACGTACAAACTCCGTACAGACAGCACCCGTAGTCAGGATCAAACCTGAATCTTTGGAGATGTAAGGCAGCAACTCTACCGCTGCGCCATTGTGCCACCTCTCTGAACATGTCCCTGTTAAATGTTGTTATTGTACCTGCCTCAACTACCTCCTCTGGCAGCCCGCTCCATATAGCTACCGCCCGGGGTGGGAGATTGCAACCTTCACGTGGTCCGCCCTGTTTCGACGAATGCAATCAACCCGGTGTGCACAATCAAATAAGATCAAATCGAACAAGTTGTCCTCCAACGTTAGGCTGTGCATGCCATTCACAAGCAGAAAAAGAAGAAGCTACCACCCGCTATGAAAACGATTCCCCTGAGATTCCTATTAAAACGATTCCTATGTTTTCAAGAGAGAGTTAGATTTAGCTCTTAGGGCTAAGGGAATCAAAGGATATGGGGGGAAAAGCTGCAACGTGGTGCTGATTTTGGATGATCAGCCACGATCATATTGAATGCCGAATGGCCAACTCCTGCGCCTATTATCTATGCACAACTTTCCCCTCTCAACTTAAGTTGTGTCCTCTGGTTCTTGACTCCCCCGCCCTGGGTAACGGTCTCTCAGCAGTCACCCTTTTGACTCCCCTCATGACAGGATGCGACCCGTGGACAGAATGCTTTTTCACTTACCAACGAGGCATGTCCAGAGATCCTGCTCCATCGCACTCCATGGCACCAGCATTGAGCGGCACTGCTCGAGGGTTAATAACTTGCTGTGTCGGCCCAGGCCAGCACTATGGTGGTGGTGGTGGCGGCTAAGTTAGCTTCAGCCTGCTGATGGATGTTTACAGTCACCCGATAAATCCCCAAGTCCTGTCCTGCCGAGTTCAGGAAGCACACTGTCCTGTTCCACCGCTGAAATGATACTTTTCTTCCGCAATGCAAGCGTCTCGACGCAGACACACACACACACACAGACGCAAAACCGATCCTGCCCTCTTCGATATACTGCGCAACAAAAAGCTGGGAAGGTCACTGAAGCATCTTGGCTCAAGTCACTTTAACGCAGCTCCCACGCTGGAGTTAAACTGCCCGCGTCACAAATGTGTCCTCAGTTGGCAGCCAGCGAGGAAGTCATCGATATCGAGGGCTGCAAACAGTTACACAATAGATGCTGCAGAGTGCTAGCGCTAGCAACAATCAAACTGCAGTTTGATGTGATGACTTGCAGAGAAAAACTGAATTATCTTCATTGATTCATGGTGATGACATTGTCACAGTGGGAATTAAACACGGCCACACAACAGAGTCACAAAAATTGCTGGAGTAACTCAGCGGGACGGGCAACATCTCTGGAGAAAAGGGATAGGTGACCTCTCGGGTCGAGACCTTCCTTCAGACTGAGGGTCCGGGGGAGAGGGAAACGAGAGATATATAGACGGTGATGTGGAGAGATGTAGAACAAATAAATGAAAGATATGGGAAAACAGGCCATTGTTGGCTGTGGGCTAGGTGAAAACAAGTTACAGACATCCTTGAGTTTAGAACCACAGAATCAGTGAATCATGAAATCACGATGAGGACGAGGTCACACACAACTGTCCTGACTCTTGGATAGAGCTGTTCCATCCATAAGACATAGGAGCAGAATTAGGCCATTCAGCCCATCAAGTTTGCTCTGGCATTCGATCAAGGCTGATCTATCTCTCCCTCTCAACCCCATTCTCCTGCCTTCTCCCTGTTTGGCACCCTTAAACCCCTGTCTCACGGTGCGAGTCCACCCACGAGTGACCCCGAGATTAAAACAAATCAAACTCGTGGTAATCACGTAGCGGGAACGTCAGAACTCATGGACGTAACTTAGCGACTCGTAACACTAACGGCAGGTACGCGGGAAACTTGTTAACTCGTGAAAATCTTTCAACATGATGAAACATTTCCACGAGTCAAATTTACTCTTAAAGTAAAAGTTTTAAATTTTTAAACTCTTTAGCCCGTGAGTTTACCGTAGTGACTCGTGAGTCTACCGTGGGCACTCTTTAACTCAGCGGGACAGGCAGCATCTCTGGAGAGAAGGAATGGGTAACGGGATGACGTTTCCAAAATTCTGCTGTGTCTTTGTGTTACTCCAGCACTGTGTGTTCACTTTGTCAACCAGCATCTGCCCTTTCTTGTATATGACATTATTTGTATCCGTGGCAGTTGATTGTCGCTCCCTTCAGTTTCCCAGGGGGTCGGGACGGGATTAGAGTTGGGAGGGAAAGGTGGGGGGGAGTGGAGGGGGGGGGGGGGAGGGGGGTTGGGGTGACTTAGTACGGGAGACATGTGTAGGAGAGGTGTACTGACTGTGTGGGCAGACACTTTGGTAGTGATTGCCCATGGGGTTCACTGTCGAGGACTTCATAACGGTCCACAGAGCCGTTGTCCTCCCCAGCCTGTTGTATGGAGCCGAGTCATGGACCACCTACAGCAGGCACCCGAGTGCCCTGGAACAATACCATCAAAGGTCCTTACGAAAGATTCTGAGGATCAGCTGGGAGGACAAATCCACCAACATCAGCGTTTTGGAGGAAGCCAACATGACCAGCATCACCACCACAAGAATGCAGCACCAACGTGGATGGACTGGCCGTGTCATCCACATGTCCAACACACATTTCCCTAAACAAATCCTGTACTCTCAAGTGAAGGAAGGTCGGCGAGCCCCCGGCGGGCCAAAGAAACGCTTCAAGGACAACATCAAGAACAGTCTGAAGAAATTCCACATCACATCGAGCAACTGGGAGCACATTACACTGGACAGGCACTCCTGGAGGAAATCCGTGTGGGAAGGAGGTGCACGTCACGAAACCGAACTACGCCGTGTGGCAGAGACAAAGCGACAGCACCGTAAGGAGAGAGGGAGAAGGGGGCTCGACGACTACCAACCACCTCCAGTCTCCACCGCCCACGTTGCACCAAGGTGTGCGGCCTCTATAGACATCTGCAGAGCCACAGGTAGATGACCCTATCGAGTGGAGAGGACAGTCATACTCGTTTCAAATAACCGCCGATGATGATAGTTTTAGTGTATCTTTAGTTTAGTATTATGTGTGGAGTGGGGTGGGTGAAACTTGTTTTAATCTCTTTCCTCGACGAAGATGAGACTTTTCCGTATCATATCTCCGTCCGCACTGCGGCCTAACATCGTGGAGCTGGCTGCCTACTGCTGGGGATCGACCGGGAGCTCCAACCGCGGGACCCTGCGGACGTAACATCGTGGAGCTGGCGGTGCCTTGATTAAGGATCGAATTTGTTCCGAATTGAAAAATGTTCCCAATGTTGGGCGAGTCCAGAACCAGGGGTCACAGTCTTAGAATAAAGGGGAGGTCATTTAAGACTGAGGTAAGAAAAAACCTTTTCACCCAGAGAGTTGTGAATTTATGGAATTCCCTGCCACAGAAGGCAGTGGAGGCCAAATCACTGGATGGATTTAATAGAGAGTTAGATAGAGCTCTAGGGGCTAGTGGAGTCAAGGGAAATGGGGAGAAGGCAGGCACGGGTTATTGATAGGGGACGATCAGCCATGATCACAATGAATGGCGGTGCTGGCACGAAGGGCTGAATGGCCTCCTCCTGCACCTATTTTCTATGTTTCTATGACTTCGGGAGCTCCAACCGCAGGAGCTTCGATCGCCCAGACTGCAGATGGTGCGGCTGGCTCGACCGCGGGAGAAAAGGAGGGAAGAAGATAAGACTTCATTGCTTTCCATCACAGTGCGCTGTGCTGGATGTTTATGTTAATGTTTATGTACTTGTGCGTCTTGTTGCTTTTTTAGTATGACTGTATGGTAAATCAAATTATTTGTATGTTTTTTTACCTACTTGGCTAATAAATTAATTACAATGACAATTATATAACTCCATCAGTTCACAGCCCAGGAAAAACAAACACAACCTATCCAATCACGCCCCTCCTCTAGACTCCTCTAATCCACGCATAATCCTGGTAAATCCAGACATATTTACAAATTCACACGTTAAAGGGGTAAAATTAGGCCATTCGGCCCATCGAGTCCACTCCGCCATTCAATCATGGCTGATCTCCGCCTCCAAATGCAGGTCAGCAACACCCCTGCAACGTTGTGTCAAAAGGATCAGAACAAAAGTATTAAATCCAAATAGTTATTTATTACACGTTTAGTTCATTGTACCCATCATCATTACAATTTGTACTTGGCTATTCCAAAGATACTACAGTGTTTCCAATAGTCTTATCAATTCTTTGTGCACACAATATGTATTACGTTCATCACGGAATACCACACAACCATCAGACTTAAACAGAAGGTCAGTTTTGGTCACCCCGTTAAAGGAAAATGTTGTTAAGCTGGAAAGGTTGCAGTGATGATTTCTGAGGAGGTTGCCAGGACTGGAGGGGCTGGGCTCGTGGGAGTCTGGGCAGGCTAGGGCTCTATTTCTTGGAACGCAGGAGAATGAGAGGTGATCTTATAGAGGTGTATAAGATCATGAGAGGAATAGAGTGTAAAGAGCAGAGTCTTTTATCCAGAGTTGGGGAATCGCGAACCAGAGAACATAGGAATAAGTTGAGGGGGAAATGATTTAATAGGAACCCGAGGACCAACTTAGTTTTTTTACACTAAGGGCGATGGGTGTATGGAACGAGCTGCCAGAGGAGGTAGTTGAGGCTGGGACTATCACAAAGTTTAAGAAACATTTAGACAGGTCATAGAAACATAGAAAATAGGTGCAGGAGTAGGCCATTCGGCCCTTCGAGCCTGCACCGCCATTCAATATGATCATGGCTGATCATCCAAATCAATATCCCATACCTGCCTTCTCTCCAAACCCCCTGATCCCTTTAGCCACAAGGGCCACATCTAACTCCCTCTTAAATCTAGCTAATGAACTGGCCTCAACTATCTTCTGTGGCAGAGAATTCCACAGATTCACCACTCTCTGTGTGAAAAATAATTTTCGCATAAGTGAGGTTATAAGGTCATAAGTGATAAGAGTAGAATTAGGCCATTTGGCCCATTCAATCATGACTGATCTATCCCTCCCTCCTAACCCTATTCACTTCTCGCCCTAGACAATAGACAATAGGTGCAGAAGTAGGCCATTCGGCCCTTCGAGCCAGCACCGCCATTCAATGTGATCATGGCTGATCATCCCCAATCAATACCCCGTTCCTGCCTTCTCCCCATATCCCCTGACTCCGCTATTTTTAAGAGCCCTATCTAGCTCTCTCTTGAAAGCATCCAGAGAACCGGCCTCCACTGCCCTCCGAGGCAGAGAATTCCACAGACTCACCAACTCTCTGACAACTCACAACTTTCATAAATCTCTACCATGGTATGAATACCCTCAGGCCTCATTATGGACTATAACTTGAATCTATCATCTTAGTTTTTTTTGTTTAGAGATACAGCGAGAAACAGGCCTTTCAGCCCATTGACGCCAACCAGCAATCACCCTTACACTAGTTCTATCCTACACACCAGGGACAATGTACAGTCTACATTTACCCTACAAACCTGCAAGTCTTTGGAGTGTGGGAGGAAATCAGAGCAGCCAGAGAAAGCCCACGCAGTCACAGGGAGAACATACAAACTCCGTACAGACAGCACCCGTCGTCAGGATCGAACCCTTGTCCCCAGTGCTATAAGGCAGTAACTCTACCGCTGCGCCACCGTGCCACCCTATTTATTTGTCTGTTCATTTAGACCATGGCTTATCTGTACACAAACATCAGTCAGAGTCATAAAGCGATAGAGCACAGACAAAGGCCCTTCAGCCCAACTCATCCATACCAACTGAAATGCCCCACTGCACTAGTTCCATTTGCCCACGTTTAGCCCATACTACACTAAACCTTTCCTGTCCATATACCTGTACAATTGTCTAACCAACCTCCCTTCCATTTACTCTATTTACACCTCTATACTCACGCTGCCTCGGCAAGACCAGCAGTATAATCAACGACCAGTCTCACCCCGGCCACTCTCTCTTCTCCCCTCTCCCATCAGGCAACAGGTACAGAAGTGGATTCAGGGACAGTTTCTTCCCAGCTGTTATCAGGCAACTGAACCATCCTATCAACACCTGGAGAGCGGTCCTGAGCTATTATCTACTTCATTGGGGACCCTCGTACTCTCTTTAATTGGACTTTACTGATCTTTATCTTGCACTAAAATTATATCCTTAATGCAGTATCTGTACACTGTGGATGGCTCCATTGTAATCATGTATTGTCTTTCCGCTGACCGGATAGCACGCCACAAAAGTTTTTCACAGTACCTCGGTCCACGTGACAATAAACAAAACTAAACTTTGAAATGTTGTTTGTTAATGTTTAGTGTTTTCTGAGTCATTCGTAACTGTTAATGTATGTCATGTTGTTACTTGTGGGCAGAGCACCAAGGCAAATTCCTTGTATGTGAATATTTGGCCAATAAACTTACTTACTGTCTCCTCAGATCCTGGTGAACTTCTACCGCTGCACCATCGAGAGCATCCTTACCAACTGCATCACAGTATGGTATGGCAACTGCTCTGTCTCCGACCGGAAGGCATTACAGAGGGTGGTGAAAATTGCCCAACGCATCACCGGTTCCTCGCTCCCCTCCATTGAGTCTATCCAAAGCAAGCGTTGTCTGCGGAGGGCGCTCAGCATCGCCAAGGACTGCTCTCACCCCAACCATGGACTGTTTACCCTCCTACCATCCGGGAGGCGCTACAGGTCTCTCCGTTGCCGAACCAGCAGGTCCAGGAACAGCTTCTTCCCGGCGGCTGTCACTCTACTCAACAACGTACCTCGGTGACTGCCAATCACCCCCCCCCCCCCCCCCCCCCCCCCGGACACTTATTATTATTTATTCAAATCATTTGCTTTGTCGCTCTTTTCCAGGGAGATGCTAAATGCATTTTGTTGTCTCTGTACTGTACACTGACAATGACAATTAAAATTGAATCTGAATCTTAATCTTACTTAAACGTACTTACTTGTTTTTGTATCTACCTCAACTCCCTCCTCTGGCAGCTCGTTCCATACACCCAGCACCCTCTGTGTGAAAATGTTGCCCCTCAGGTTCCTATTAAATATTTCCCCTCTCACCTGAAACCTTTCTATTCCCCTCATGATTTTGTACATCTTGATATGCTCACCCTCATCCTCCTGCGCTCCAGGGAATGAAGTACTAGCATGCTCAACCCGTGTCTAGACCAGGCCCTCGAGCCCTGGCAACATACTTGTACATCGTCTCTGCAAGCTTTCCAACTTAATGACATTTGCAGCACTTTCTTGAGGCAACAATAGACAATAAGTGCAGGAGTCAGCCTTTAAGCCCTTCGAGCCAGCACATGGCTGATCATCCCCAATCAGTACCCTGTTCCTGCCTTCTCCCCATATCCCTTGACTCCGCTATCTTTAAGAGCTCTATCTAACTCTCTCTTGAAAGCATCCAGAGAATTGGCCTCCGCTGCCTACTCAGGCAAAGAATTCTACATATTCACAACTCTCTGGGTGAAAATGTTTTTCCTCATCTCTGTTCTAAATGGCCTACCCCTTATTCTTAAAACTGTGGCCCCTGGTTCTGGACTCCCCCAACATTGGGAACATGTCTCCAGTGTGTCCAATCCCTTAATAATCTTATATGTTTCAAAAAGATCCAAGACGGCGCCAGCCAGCAGCGACTTATTGCTAACAGCAAAACAGAAGAAGAAGATTACCTACAGCAACAAGCAACTTACCTGGATAGGAAAAACGATACAATGGTATATGGACACACTGATCTGTTCTATATTTATGCCTTCTATATTCTGTTGTGCTGAAGCAAAGCAAGAATTTCATTGTCCTATCTGGGACACATGACAATAAACTCTCTTGAATCTTGAACTCCAGAGTGTACAAGCCCAGCTGCTCCATTCTCTCAGCATATGACAGTCCCGCCATCCCGGGAATTAACCTTATAAACCTACGCTGCACTCCCTCAATAGCAAGAATGTCCTTCCTCAAATTAGGAGACCAAATCTGCACACAATACTCCAGGTGTGGTCTCACTAGGGCCCTGTACAACTGCAGAAGGACCTCTTTGCTCCTATACTCAACTCCTCTTGTTATGAAGGCCAACGTGCCATTAGCTTTATTCACTGCCCGCTGTGCCTGCATGCTTACAGACATCAGTCCTACCTGCAACGCCCATCCTGAGGACGTTCTTTCATGAAAAACTTGTGGGTTCATCCACTGACGTGCACTAAACCGGGTAAAATTCCCTCCTTCATACTTGATGACCGTAAAGTTAATTGGTTTATAAGTTGCAGGAGTTCCCTCTCAACCCCATTCTCCTGCCTTCTCCCCATAACCCCCGACACCCGTCCTAATCAAGAATTTGCCAATCTGCGCATTAAAAATATCCACTGACTTGAACTCCAGCCATCGGTGGCAAAGAAATCCACATATTCACCACCCTCTGACCAAAGAAATTCCTCCTCATCTCCTTTTTCAAGGTACGTCCTTATATTCTGAGGCTGTGTCCTCTGGTCCTGGACTCTCCCACTAGGATAGTGTTATTGTGCGGGGATTGCTGGTCAGCGCGGACACGGTGGCCCAAGGGCCTGTTTCCGCGCGTTATCGCCAAACTAAACTAATAGTCTGAAGAAGCATCTCAACCCGAAATGCCACCCATTCCTTCTCACCCGTGCCTGTCCCGCTGAGTTATTCCAGCTTTTTGTGTCTAAACTATTGGAAAAATCGGAATATAAAATAGGACCAACTGGATTTGCACTAACAAAAAACCTTTGCAAAGCTACGTAGAACTGAATGCCGTGGTGTGTCAGAGGCCTATTCTAAGCTAACAATATTTCAAAGAAGTTTCCTCAATTACGGCCTAAAAACGACAAAAAAAATAATACTTAAATTTTGGAAACAGACAACAGTCCCTACAGTGAAGATGTGGATTACAGACATGTCCAAGACACTACACTTGGAAAACATTAGGCTTGTCTTGGCGGGAAAACCAGATCAATTTCTTAAGACATGGACACCCTTTACTGAATTTTTACAACAATAGTATGGTGAAACACAAATTTAAATTTAAATCCAATGCTACGTTGGGTGAGGGGGGGAGGGGCAAGGTATATCTCCATCTTTTCTTATTCCTCTTTCTCTCTGCTGCACTGCTTTGGTAGCTCAGGGGACTTTTTCTCGTTATTTTCTATTCTATCCTTTCACTTTTTCCTTTCTTGTTTTCCCTCTGTTTCCTTTTTTCCATTTTTTCAATTTAGTTTGTAAGGTTAAAAATGAAGCTGTACAATTGTATAATTCTAGATGCCGAATGTTTTATCTTTGTACAATTGCTCCTAATAAAATTTAAAAAAAGGACTGAATGCCATGTGCTGTGACAATTCTATGCTTCAAGCAGCAAAGTGGTCGAGCCTTTTGTATACATAGTACAAACAACTCAGAACAAGTACGAGATCTGGCAAGAGCAATTATAGGGTTTTGGCAGAGGAAGCCTCAAATATGTCAAGTCTTGCAAGGATGCCTTTGAAATGGAAGCACAGTTGCTCACGTGTAGAGCAATGCTGCCTTATTCTGCTGCCTTAATACGAGCAGCGTTATTTACTCATTAGGTGGGATCCAGCTGGCTACTGGCCCATGCACTCTTCAATGTGTTCCATCATTTCAGTTGCACCTGCAGAAGCGACAATGCTAAATTCCTACAAACCTAAAAGTGCTCGAAGGAAACCTGAGCACCCGGAGGAAACCCACGCAGTGACAGCAAAAACGTGCAAACTCCACACCGACAGCGCCCGAGCTCAGGATTGAACCCAGGTCTCTGGTCCTTTGAGGCAGCAGCTCTACCAGCTCTGCTGCGCCACTGTGCCATTTTTTCTAAAGAACGCTTCAGCTCAGTCCACAAGTTACCCTGTCCTCCAGTTATTGTTTCCGCCAGCACTAGGGGCAGCACGGTGGAACAGCGGTAGAGTTGCTGCCTCACAGCGCCAGAGACCCGGGCTCAATCCTGACTGCGGGTGCTGTCTGTACGGAGTTTGGACTCGTGACAGCGTGGGTTTTCTCCGGATGCTCCCGGTTTCCTCCCACGCTCCAAAGACGTGCAGGTTTGTTGGTTAATCGGCTTCGGTAAAATTGTCCCTAATGTGTAGGAGAGTGCTCGTGTACGGGGATCATTGGTCGGGCGGCACTGACTTGCTGGGCCGAGGGGCCTGTTTCCACGCTGTATGACAAAATTCTAAACACTTTGTGTTGAGGGTAAATGCTTGGATGCATGGCAATCCTGCTGAGTTACACAATCAGGATCTGGGGCTTGGGGATGCGCGCCTTGCATGTGCTTTTGCAGCTGCGAGATCAACCAGTACATTTTCATACTTCAGAAATAACTTTACCATCAGGGGAAAGTGGCCTAATTCCTCAAGCACCATGAAATTAGTATGAACCCAGGGTTGGACCCAAGTGTATTCTGCAGCATGTGGAGACACTATGTTTTCTCAGTGGACTTATTTGGCTTTCTTTTATAATGTAGGCTGGATAAACCCTGGCTGAAACACTACACTGGTTCTGGTTTGAAAACATACCATTTTTTTAGTTCCGTTTAATTAAGGTCATGTGTGCAGACGTACGCGTGTACAATGCGTCACGGTGGCGCAGCGGTAGAGTTGCTGCCTCACAGTGCCAGAGACCCGGGTTCCATCCTGACTACGGGTGCTTGTCTGTACAGAGTTTGTACGTTCTCCCCGTAACCTGTGTGGGTTTCCTCCCACACTCCAAAGACGTACAGGTTTGTAGGTTAATTGGCTTGGTATAAATGTAAAATTGTTCCTGGTGTGTGTAGATAGTATTAAAGTGCGGGGATCGCTGGTGGGGCCGAAGGACATGTTTCCGTGTGTATCTCTAAACCAGGGGTTCCCAACCTTTTTTCATCCTGTTTACCCCTGGCAACTTTAATAGCACTTAACAATATTATTTCACTTATTTATGAACAATTAATGATGAACAGATACCGGTATACCAGAACCAAACACAGTCAATGAGAAAAAACATGTACAGATCCAGAATCAACACATTTACCCCCTGGGTAGGTGAAATTTACCCCCTGGAGGTAAATGTACCCCAGGTTGGGAACCCTTGGATTAAGGTGAGAGAGGAAAGATTTCTACCCCCCACCTCTCCTCCCCTCTCCTCTTCCCTTCCCTCCATACCCCTCGCCTCCCGTTCTGTCTCACCTCCCTTTCCACCTCTCATCCCCTCTCCACTCCCTCTACCTCCCTTTCTCTTTCCCTGTCCCCCTCCCTCTCTCTACCCCTCACTCTCCCAACCTCTCCATCCCCTCATCCCTCCTCTCCTTCCTCTTTCTCCCTCCCTCTCCCCCCTCTGTCCCCCCCTCACTCCCTCCCTCTCCCCCATCTCTCTCTCTCTCGTTCCCATCCGCATCTCTCCACATATTTCTCTCTCTCCCTTGCTCCAAACTAAACTGTGAAAATGTTTGTTCTGTGTATTACCCAGTCAGATTACCTAATTTATAAGTGATTGGAGCAGAATTAAAGCCCTGTCTCACGGTACGAGTTCATTCCAAGAGCTCTCCCGAGTTTGCCCTGATTCGAACTCGGAGATTTACGGTAATGGCCGCTCGTCGGTACTCGGGGCTCTCGTGGACATTTTTCAACATGTTGAAAAATCTTCACGAGTCTTCCCGTGCTTACCTGCCGTTAGCGAGTCTTCCCGAGTACCTGCCGTTAGCGAGTCTTCCCGAGTACCTGCCGTTAGCGCGAAGAGACGTCCCCGAGCTCCGACGTACCCGCTACGTTCATTCTCCGTGCTTACCACGAGTTTGATTTTTTTTAAACTCGGGGGAGCTCTTGGAATAAACTCGTACCGTGGGACAGGGCTTTTAGGCCATATCCCGCCATTCAATCAAGGCTGATCTATCTCTCCCTCCTAACCCCATTCTCCTGCCTTCTCCCCAGAACAATGACACCCCGACTAATCAATATATACTAATCAACATACTGTACATGAGTCCAATAGATCTTCTTCTAGAACAGCATGCAGAGAGACGCCACATTCCAATGCCATCTTATAATTTCCAAGTCTCTGAAAAGTCCGATCTTGGCACAAGGAGATGTGAATTTTCTTATTTCCTCGCGAGTTTAGTTTAGTTTAGTTTGTTGTCACGGGTACCAAGGTAGAGTGAAAACTTTTGTTGCGTGCTATCCAGTCAGCGGAAAGACAATACATGATTACAATCGTGCCGTCCACGGTGTATGATGAAGGGAATAACATTACGTGCAAGATAAAGTCCAATAAAATCCAATGAAAGATAGTCCGAGGGTCTCCAATGAGGTAGATAGTAGCTCAGGAATGTTCTCTAATTGGTGATAGGATGGTTCAGTTGCCTGATAACAGCTGGGAAGAAACTGTCCCTGAATCTGGAGGTGTGCATTTTCTACCAACAACTAGAGAGCAGTGCTGACCTCCCATCTGCCCCATTGGAGACCCTCGAACAATCTTTAATCGGACTTTACCTTGCAACTGACAATAGGTGCAGGAGTAGGCCATTCGGCCCTTTGAGCCAGCACCGCCATTTAATGTGATCATGTCTGATCATCCCCAATCAGTACCCCGTTCCTGCCTTCTCCCCATATCCCCTGACTCCGCTATCTTTAAGAGCCCTATCCAGCTCTCTCTTGAAAGCATCCAGAGAACCTGCCTCCACCTCCCTCTGAGGCAGAGAATTCCACAGACTCACCATTCTCTGTGAGAAAAGGTGTTTCCTCATCGCCGTTCTAAATGGCTTACTCCTTATTCTTAAACTGTGGCCCCAGGTTCTGGACTCCCCCAACATCAGGAACATGTTTCCTGCCTCTAGCGTGTCCAAACCCTTAACAATCTTATATGTTTCTATGCACTAAACGTTATTCCCTTATCATGTATCTATACACTGTAAATGGCTTGATTGTCTTTCCCCTAAGTAGTTCGCACACAACAAAAGCTTTTCACTGCTTTTTCCCCATAACCATATAACCATATAACAATTACAGCTCGGAAACAGGTCATCTCGGCCCTACAAGTCCGTGCCGAACAATTATTTTCCCTTAGTCCCACCTGCCTGCACTCATACCATAACCCTCCATTCCCTTCTCATCCATATGCCTATCCAATTTATTTTTAAATGATACCAACGAACCTGCCTCCACCACTTCCACTGGAAGCTCTTTCCACACCGCTACCACTCTCTGAGCAAAGAAGTTCCGCCTCATGTTACCCCTAAACTTCTGTCCCTTAATTCTGAAGTCATGTCCTCTTGTTTGAATCTTCCCTATTCTCAAAGGGAAAAGCTTGTCCACATCAACTCTGTCTATCCCTCTCATCATTTTAAAGACCTCTATCAAGTCCCCCCTTAACCTTCTGCGCTCCAGAGAATAAAGACCTAACTTATTCAACCTTTCTCTGTAACTGAGTTGTTGAAACCCAGGCCTGCGCAGATCTGTTTGACCATATGTACTTCTCAACTCTGCCTTACTTCCCTTAAAACTCATACTGAAGTATTTCTCTTTGCTACTTTTTTATCTAGAATTTCTCTCTGTTCTGTATATCGTTACTTTCTATTCTACTAGCAGTCTGGCTTCTGCTGACACCTTATTTCTTTCAAAGATATTTCAGAGTTCTAGTATAAATCAACCATCTCTATTAACCCTTTTCTCACAATCCACCATTTTTCTTTTTGCTACGCAACTTTTGATTTAAACTATATCCTCCTTTTCTAGTGCTAGCAGATTCTTCGCCTCCCTATCCTCCTCTCGCTAGTCATACTGTGTTCTGAAGGCCATCATGACGGCGCTGTTCTTTGTCAGGGCTGTTTCTATCAAGCTGAGCCAGCCCCCGTGCGCAGGGAATGATACAACATCCGAAATGGTTCCTTCCCTTCACGCACAGTCCACGGCTGATATTGTCTGGTGGCGCTTGATTCTTTTAGCCCAAAGAGCTCTATCTAACTCTCTCTTGAAAACATCCAATGGATTGGCCTCCACTGCCTTCTGTGGCAGAGAATTCCACAGACTCACAACTTTCTGGGTAAAAATGTTTTTCCTCATCTCAGTCCTAAATGGCCTACCCCTTAATCTTAAACATTTAGACCCTGGTTCTCGGCTCCCCCAACATTGGGAACATTTTCCCTAACATCTGGCCTGTGCAATCCTCTAAGTATTGGACACCGAGCCAAGGGAAACATCAACACTGAATCCACCCTGTAGCTCTCCATGGATATTCTGCACACTTCAATGAGATCATCAATGAGATCACCGAGTCTGGAACTCTGCCGTATCTGAATCAGCCTGTGATGAGCATCACCCTATAATAGCGAATAGTGAAAGGCCTGGATAGAGTGGATGTGGAGAGGATGTTTCCACTCGTGTGAGAGTCTAGCACCAGAGGCCTTAGCCTCAGAATTAAAGGACATACCTTTGGAAAGGAGATGAGAAGGAATTTTTTTAGTTAGAAGGTGGTGAATATGTGGAATTCATTGCCGCAGGCGGCTGTGGAGGCCAAGTCAATGGATATTTTAAGGCGGAGATTGACAGATTCTTCATTAGTACGGGTGTCAGGGGTTATGGGGAGAAGGCAGGAGAATGAGGTTAGGAGGGAAAGGTAGATCAGTCATGATCCATTGGTAAAGTCAACTTGATTGACCGAATGGCTTTATTGTGCTCCTGGATCTTATGAACTTTTACCACAGTTTATGTAAAGTTTTGAAAAATGCTTTCAATCATTTGTATCTACCGTCCCATGGTTGGTCCTTGATTATATTGCCTCCGTTCCTGAGAAAGCGTGGCGTAGATGGAGTCCATTGAGGACGACTGCAAGGCAAGGGTTTGAGCTTGGGGGGGGGGGGGGGTTGTGAGGGGAGAGGCGGGTATGTGTGATGGACTGGGCTGCATTCACACTCTCTGCAGTGCACAACTCTCTGTAGTTTCTTGTGGTCTTGGGCCAAAATGCTGCCATACCAAACCGAGAAAGATCTGAGTAGGATATTTGTTTGCAGTTCAACCAGACAAGTTGGTACAGTTGACCTCCTTTTGCCTTCTAAGCAAGTAGAAGCATTGATGTGTTTTGTGTCTGAAGAAGGGTCTCGACACAAACGTCACTTATGCATGTTCTCCAGAGATGCTGCTTGACCCGCTGAGTTAGTCCAGCACTTTGTGTCCTTTTGATATGTTTTGAATAGGTGACGTTTTGGATCAGGACCCTTCTTCAGATTTTATCTTTTTGAAAGGGGAAAAGTGCTGGAATAACTCAGCGGGTCAGGCAGCTGCTCTGGAGAACATGGATAGAAACATAGATAATAGGTGCAGAAGGAGGCCATTCGGTCCTTCGAGCCACCACCACCATTCATTGTGATCATGGCTGATCGTCCTCTATCAATAACCAGTGCCTGCCTTCTCCCCATATCCCTTGACTCCACGAGCCCCTAGAGCTCTATCTAACTCTCTCTTAAATCGATCCAGTGATTTGGCCTCCACTGCCCTCTGTGGCAGGGAATTCCATAAATTCACAACTCTCTGGATGAAAAAGTTTTTTCTCACCTCAGTCTTAAATGGCCTCCCCTTTATTCTAAGACTGTGGCCCCTGGTTCTGGACTCACCCAACATTGGGAACATTTTTCCTGCATCTAGCTTGTACAGTCCTTTTATAATTTTATATGTTTCTATAAGATTCCCCCTCATCCTTCTAAACTCCAGTGAATACAAGATGAATAGATGAAGTTTCGGGTCAGGATCCTTCTTCAGACTGATACACTGACACACTAAGAGTTCTTCTTGAGTCTGAAGAAGCCTCCCCAAACTGAAACGGCGGAGTGGCCCGCTGAGTTACTTCAGCATTTGTGTCTTTTTTTTTTGTAAACCAGCATCTGCAGTTTCTTGTTTCTACACATTGATGTGGCTGGTCCAGGACAAATTGGTCGATGTATTTATACTTAGGAACTTCAAGCTCATCTATTTGCTGATTACCTGAGATGCGCATACAAACTCATCCATGGCAATCACCGTGAACTTCAGCCAGCAAGCATGCAGCAAAAAACACAACAAAAACCAGGTGCACATAAAAGTTTGCAACACATAAATCAAAACTGTGACAAAATTGGAAATAAGCAAATGTGACCCTGGATTGTGAGTGAGGGGAGGACGGGGTCAGGAGGCAGGGAGTGGGAGAACAAAGTGGAAGTCATGAAATGAGGGTGTGGGAGAGGCCAAGTCAAGTCAAGTCATGTCAAGTCTATTCGTCACATACACAAACGAGATGTGCAGTGAAATGAAAGTGGCAATGCTCGCGGACTTTGGGCAAAAAACAAACAACAAACTACAAACAGAATGGAACAGAATCACATATTCTTTTACATTTTACATATTGTTGGTGATATGGAAAAAGGAAAAAAAAAACAGCAATTAAAAAAAAACCAAAACAGTAGAATGGTACAGTAAAGTTAGTTAGTCCATGGTGAGGTAGGTCCTATAGCGGAGTGAGGCTAGCAGTCAGGGCGGATAGGGTCAGAGGGCAAGTGGGACGGAATGAATATGGGTCAACGGGGAAAGTAGGGTCAAGGGGCAAAGAGGGTGGATGGAGTCAGGGGTCAAAGATCAAGAGGGAGGATGGTGTCAGGGGTCACTGGGGCAGTGAGGGAAAGGTCATAAACCGAGTGGGAGGGGTCAGGGGTCAGAGGGCGCGGGCTGGCATCGACTGCCCCTAGACAACCCCTGACCTCTGACCAGGAGGGGCCGGAGAAGCGCTGATTCCCCCCCCCCAGGCTGCCCTACCGGAGCGTGGGCCCGATGCAAGCCGACTCTGTGCTCTCGATCTCCCGCAGGATGCGCTCGTGCTCGTGCTCGGCCGCTGCCGTCTCCTGTCGCTCCTGCCCCACCGCCGCCGCCATCTTGCCCCCGGCCCCAGTGTTGTGTTGCTGCTGCTGCTGCTGCTGATCCCCGAGCACTGGGCGGGGCCTGCTGGGCGTCACACGTCATGACGTTAGTGGGGTGGGCGGATGGCGGGAGATGTAGTCCAGAAGTCCACTGGCTACAGCCATGTGCTGGGGGGGAGGTGGGACAGATGGCATGACGGGAGATGTAGTCCACGGGCTGCAGCCATGTGCTGGGGGGGAGGGGGACAGATGGCATGACGGGAGATGTAGTCCACCAGTCCACTGGCTGCAGCCGTGTGCTGGGGGGGAGGGGGACAGATGGCATGACGGGAGATGTAGTCCAGTAGTCCACTGGCTACAGCCGTGTGCTGGGTGGGGGGGAGACAGATGGCATGACGGGAGATGTAGTCCAGAAGTCCACTGGCTACAGCCGTGTACTGGGGGGGGAGGGGGACAGATGGCATGACGGGAGATGTAGTCCAGAAGTCCACTGGCTGCAGCCGTGTACTGGGGGGGAGGGGGACAGATGGCATGATGGGAGATGTAGTCCAGTAGTCCACTGGCTACAGCCGTGTGCTGGGTGGGGGGGAGACAGACGGCATGACGGGAAGTGTAGTCCTGTAGTCCACTGGCTACAGCAGGTACACAAAAGTGCTGGGGAAACTCAGCGGGTGCAGCAGCATCTATGGAGCGAAGGAAATAGGCGACGTTTCGGGCCGAAACCCTTCTTCAGACTCACTGGCTACAGCCGTGTGCTGGGGGGGAGGGGGACAGATGGCATGACGGGAGATGTAGTCCAGAAGTCCACTGGCTACAGCCGTGTGCTGGGGGGGAGGGGGACAGATGGCATGACGGGAGATGTAGTCCAGTAGTCCATGCGCTGCAGCCATGTGCTGGGTGGGGGGGAGACAGATGGCATGACGGGAAGTGTAGTCCTGTAGTCCACTGGCTACATGCGTTCAAGAAGGAACTGCAGATGCTGGAAGATCGAAGGTAGACAAAAATGCTGGAGAAACTCAGCGGGTGCAGCGGCATCTATGGAGCGAAGGAAATAGGCGACGTTTCGGGCCGAAACCCTTCTTCAGACTGAAGTCTTGTGCTGGGGGGGAGGGGGACAGACGGCATGACGGGAGATGTAGACCAGTAGTCAGATTCAGATTCAGATTCAACTTTCATTGTCATTAGAAACATAGAAACATAGAAAATAGGTGCAGGAGTAGGCCATTCGGCCCTTCGAGCCTGCACCGCCATTCGATATGATCATGGCCGATCATCCCCAATCAGTATCCCATCCCTGCCTTCTCTCCATACCCCCTGATCCCTTTAGCCACAAGGGCCACATCTAACTCCCTCTTAAATATAGCCAATGAACTTGCCTCAACTACCTTCTGTGGCAGAGAATTCCACAGATTCACCACTCTCTGTGTGAAAAATGTTTTCCTCGTCTCGGTCCTAAAAGTCTTCCCTCTTATCCTTAAACTGTGACCCCCATTGTCAGTGTACATTACAGAGACGATGAAATGCAGTTAGCATCTCCCTGGAAGAGCGACATAGAATATGATTTCAATAAATAGATCTATTGACTACATCTCCCGACATGCCGTCTGCCCCACCCCCCAGCACACGGCTGTTGCCCATGGACTACACTGACTACACCAGGTCTACAAGACCTACACCAAACCCAAACCAATTAGGAGCAGACGAGGGCATTCGATCCAATTTGTGATCCCAGCTACAAAGACAGATGTGTACAGCAATTCGTTCTTCCCCCGCACAATTAAAGCATGGAATAATCTCCACCCATCTATAGTTACCCAACCAGATGCAACTAAATTTAAAGTAGCTCTTTCTTCCCAATAACCCTTTCTGGCTTAAGCCCTCCCTTCACCACCCCCAGTTTAAATTCCATTTGGAATATTTTAGAGGACCAAGAAACCAAGAACCAAGACTACATCTCCGCTCCGCTATGGGATCTTTGGGTGAAATTTATTTTTCTCACCTCAGTCTTAAATGACCTCCCCTTTATTCTAAGACAGTGGCCCCTGGTTCTGAACTCGCCCAACATTGGGAACATTTTTCCTGCATCTAGCTTGTCCAGTCCTTTTATAATTTTATATGTTTCTATAAGATACCCCCTCATCCTTCTAAACTCCAGTGAATACAAGCCTAGTCTTTTCAATCTTTCCTCATATGACAGTCCCGCCATCCCAGGGATCAATCTCGTGAACCTACGCTGCACTGCCTCAATCACAAAGATGTCCTTCCTCAAATTAGGAGACCTATGGGGACCAAATTAGAAGACCATTAGAATCTATGGAGCGAAGGAATAGGTGACGTTTCGGGTTGAGACGTTTCGAGTCGAGACTATTCGAAGGAATAGGTGACATTTCGGGTGATGTGTGGGGGAAAGAAAGGAAGAGGCGGACACAGAAGGCGGAGAGCTGGGAAGCGGAGGGAGAAAGCAAGCACTACCTGAAATTGGAGAAGTCAATGTTCATAAAGAAGATTTTCTGTTACGACAGACAATAAAGTTTTCTGAATCTGAATCTGAATACCACTGGGGTGTAAACTACCCAAGCGAATTATGAGGGGAGCTGTGGAAGCAACTCTCTGTAACGTGGAAAAAATTGGACATCAGGTGTGAGGTGCTCTCGGGGCTGCTGTACTTGGTACAAGTGTGGCCTGTCCCTCCCTCCTACGCCACATGGATCTCCCGGGTTGTCTTCCAGTTCATCTGGGGGTCGAGGATGGACCAGGTGCGACGGGCCACAATACACAAGTCGGCAGACAACGGGGGTAAAAGCGTGCCCAACATCGCCCTCACCCTGATGGCCACCTTCGTGTGTGGCTGCATCAGGCGGAGTGTAGAGCCAAGGCATGTGGGCACCAAGTGTCACTACCTGCTGGGGTTCTACCTGTCCCCGGTGTTGCGAAGGATGGGCCTGACGCAGATGCCATGCAATGTGCCAGTCAGCTGGACATTGCCGCCCCATCTGTCGTTCGTGGAAAGGTTCTTCCGGACCAACACCTTTGACCACAAGTCCATCGGGCAGTGGTCAGCACGGAATGTCCTGCAGGCACTGCAGGGAAAGGACTCGATGGATCCGGTGGAGTGGTTCCCAGAGCAGACTGCTCAGCTTGTCTGGAAAAATGCCTCATCGCCAGAACTCACCAACAAGCACCAAGACCTGGCGTAGCTGGCGGTGAGGGGAGCCCTCCCAGTCAGATCCTTCCTGCACCGTCGGAACCTCACTACCTGCGCACGCTGCCCTCGGGACGGCTGCTATGGAGAGGAGACGGTTGCCCACCTCTTTGCAGAGTGTGGATTTGCAAAGAGAATCTGGAGAGGTCTGCAAGGGTCCCAGTCACGGTTTATTCCGAACAGCTCTGTCACAGAGGACTCTGTGATTTACGGACTGTTCCCAGGGACACATTCAGATGGACATCGAGTGTTGCTGGAAGGTCATCAATTCGGCGAAAGATGCCCTTTGGTTTGCCTGTCCGTTGTTGACCACCCAGCGGAGCGAGATGTCCGTCGGGGAATGTTGCCGACTGGCCCGCTGCAGACTGCAGGAGTACGTGCTGAGGAACGCACTGAAGCTCGGTGCAGCCAACGCCAAGGCTCGGTGGGGGAGGACCACAGTCTAGGGCCCTTCCGCTGCTGGACATGGGGGGCAGAGTGTGGTGGAGACGCCCCTCAAAATAAGGGAAGGGATTCCACGCCAGTGGGCCACATGTGGCAAGTGTGGGGGATAAATTTGTGATTTGGGGAAACTGTATTGTATGTATGTATAGCCTACAAGAATGTCGGATGGAGTTTTGTAAGGATCATGTATTGCATATATTTATTTCTCGAATAAAGTATATTTTGAAATTAAAATAAAAAGTTGTTCCTCCAATTTGCGGTGGGCCTCACCCTGGCCATGGAGAAGGCCCAGGACAGAAAGGTCGGATTCAGAATGGGGGGAGGAGTTGAAGTGCTGAGCCACTGGGAGATCAGGTTGGTTATTGCGAACCGTGCGGAGGTGTTGGGCGAAGCGATCGCCGAGCCTACGCCGATGCAGAGAAGGTGACACCTACGACAGCGGATGCAGTAGATGAGGTTGTAGGAAACTCACCCGCTGAGTTTCTCCAGCAATTATTGTCTACTTTTGATTTTTCCAGCACTGACGACAGACAGGTTGCCGGTCTTCAGGCGCGAAGACGATGAGGAAGAGCATGTCGGGTGATGTAGTGAGAGCGTTCCATGGCCTTATCCCAGAATTCTACCTCTGCTACATTGACGGCTGCATTCGTGCTACCTCCTGCACCCATGCAGAACTCACTGACTTCATCCACTAATTTCCATCCGGCACTCAAATTCACCTGGACCATCTCCGACATCTCCCTCCCGTTTCTGGATCTCACCGTCACCATCGCAGGTAACAGACTACTGACCGACATCTACTACAAACCCACTGACCATAGGTATCTGGATTACACTTCTTCCCAGATAGACAACAGTGCTGGAGAAACTCAACGGGTGCGGCAGCATCTATGGAGCGAAGGAAATAGGCAACGTTTCGGGCCGAAACCCTTCAATAGGAGGTATACCCTTGAATATTCAATTCCCAGCCCAGGTCCTCTTGAAGCCATGTCTCTGTAATTCCCACAACATCAATTTCTATCTGAGCCTCAAGCTCATTCACTTTATTTCTTATACTTCGCGCATTCATATACAACACTTTGACCTCCGTATTCACCTCCCCTCTCGGACCGGTCACTATTGGCCCTGATCTTGCTCTCTTATCCCTTGTTGAACTTTCCCTCCCATTAATTCGAGAGCCTTTTGTAATTTTTCCTGTACTCACTTCCCCTTCAACTCCATCTTTATACTCCCAATTTGTCAATCCCTCCCCCCCCCCCCCACCCCACTACTTAGTTTAAACCCACACGTGCAGCACTACCAAACCTGCCAGGCAGAATGTTGGTCCCCCTCCAGTTAAGGTGTAGCCCGTCCCTTTTGTACAAGGCACCCCTACCCCAGAAGAGATCCCAGTGGTCTATAAATCTAAATCCTTGCTCCCTGCACCAGCCCCTCAGCCACACATTCAGATCCCCTATCTCCCTGTTCCTGTCCTCACTAGCACGAGGTGCTGGAAGCAATCCAGAGATAACCACCCTAGAAGTCCGGCATTTCAGTCTTCTTCCCAACTCCCTGAACTCCTGTTGGAGAACCTCCTTCCTCTTCTTCCCGATGTCGTTTGTGCCAACGTGCTCAACTACTGCCGGCTGTTCACCTTCTCTCTCTCAAGGATGTTCCGAAGTCGGGTCGTGATATGTTGAATCCTGGCACCAGGGAGGCAACAGACCATCCTCGAGTCTTGCCTGCAGCCACAGAATGTCGGCACCTTGGACAATGGAGTCACCCACCACTACAGCTCTGCCCGACGTCGGTCTCGCCAGTCGAGTCTCATCGCTAGGATTGGAGCCACCGACCTGTCCGGCGCTTGGACTGGAAGTGTCGTCTGCCCCGACAGCTCCCAAAAGGGTGTACTTGTTTTCATTAGGCACAGCCACTGCATTCCACTGCGACTCCCCTTTTTCCCAGTCACCCACCTTCGCTCTTCCTGTATCCGTGGCATGAGATCCTCACTGTTGGTCCTGTCCACGAAACTCTCGTTCTCCTGGATGGCCCGGTGGTCATCCAGCTGCTTCTCCAGTTCCCCAACACGTTCATTCAGGAGCGGCACCTGGACACAATTTCTGCAGGTGTAGTCTCCGGCAGTGCCCCGGACTTCCCGCATCCGGCAGGAAACACACTGCACCAACATGCCCAAAGATCCTACAGCAAAGCAAGATACTGCACTCCTGCGAAAACCAATGGGCTGACGTGTAGTACGCAACGGAGCGGAACGTCGGCCATTTCAGTAACCAGACCCGACTTTGTATATCCCAAAGATCCTATAGCTTGCTAGAGGGTCTTTGGTATATCCCTCTCGCAGTGTAAATCAGCGATGCGGAGGAACAATGTGTGTATGTGTGATATAGTGTTAGATTCATGATTCATAATTCTGTTCTTTTTTTGTGAATGATTAATATGTTAATAAATTATAATTCTGTTAATTTCCTTTTTTAATGTTTTTGGATTCAAAGCCCTGGGATTGGGATTAGACTGTGCAAGGGTAGAGGGGGCACTGAGGGCAAAGAGGCTGCACCCACACGGCAGTGTAAAAGGGGAGACCTTTCCAATCTACTAGGGTACGAGCCCGACCCCCACCAAACTGCTGCAGCACTGGGGCGGGCCGAACGAAAGGGCCGTTCCAGCACAGCCATTTTGGCAGAAAGAGGAATAAATGTCCGACAGTCAGCGACGCAGAGGAATAGTGAGGAGCAGATCGGTCCCGAGTTTGGGAGCCGGGCAGTGAGCATGATGGGGGAAGAAACCAAAGGCCGTCTGTTCTCAGCTTTGGATCTCATGCCCGTCCTCATTCCCCCCCCCCTCTTTAACGAGGCAGAGGGGCAGAGAGAAAATGAGGAGAAGATTCTCACCAAAGATCTTTGATTTTTACGAGTATGTTTCGGTAATTGGCTTCTGTCTCCGCACTAGTATCGTTGCTCATCTATGGTGGACAAAGATGGTGGAGACGGAAGCCGGTTACGGAAATGGGTCCCTAAAATTACCCATGAATCTGCCCATGACCGTACTACGTCTTTTTCGTCGAGTGCACTTTCTTACTTTGCTATTGGATCTTTGAACATGCCTGCCATTTCTTCAGAGGACAAAAATCACAAATTTCGAACCTTAGAAACATAGACATAGAAACATATAAAATAGGTGCAGGAGTAGGCCATTCGGCCCTTCGAGCCTGCACCGCCATTCAATATGATCATGGCTGATCATCCAACTCAGTATCCCGTACCTGCCTTCTCTCCATACCCCCTGATCCCTTTAGCCACAAGGGCCACATCTAACTCCCTCTTAAATATAGCCAATGAACAGGCCTCAACTACCTTCTGTGGCAGAGAATTCCCCAGATTCACCACTCTCTGTGTGAAAAATGTTTTTCTCATCTCGGTCCTAAAAGATTTCCCCTTTATCCTTAAACTGTGACCCCTTGTTCTGGACTTCCCCAACATCAGGAACAATCTTCTTGCAACTAGCCTGTCCAACCCCTTAAGAATTTTGTAAGTTTCTATAAGATCCCCCCTCAATCTTCTAAATTCTAGCGAGTACAAGCCGAGTACTGAGACAAAGACTTGCACTTTACTCACAAGCCACTTCCCTCGACAAGGCCGCTCCCCTAAAGCAAACCTTGACTGATTAATTGCCTAATTCACCAATTTGCGAATTAAATTCCTCAGCCAATCCCTTCACCTCCTTTAATCAATCAATCAATCAATCAATCAATCAATCAATCAATCAATCAATCAACCTTTATTGTCATCTTGCAAGCAACAGTTGTACAGTGCAAAATGAAAAGACTATACAATATGTACAATATCACCTGCTGCTCCGCTGCCGATCTTGAAGGTATGTGCTCTAGGCTGGTCCCGCCCGTTTTTTAAACCAACCGCTGCTGCAAAGAAACACTGAAAAAAACTCCCAAGAGCTTACCTCTCAGTCAACCCCTGCACTCCTTCACCTGCTGCCGACCCTGTGGCACCCCACTAGTCACTGCCTGCCATTCTGAACAGGACCCGTTAATTCCTACTCTTTGCTTCCTGTCTGCCAACCAGTTCTCTATCCAAGTCAATACCCTACCCCCAATACCATGTGCTCTCATTTTGCACACTAATCTCTCGTGTGGGACCTTGTCAAAGGCTTTTTGAAAGTCAAGTTACACCACATACCCTGGCTCTCCCTTATCCATTCTACTTGTTACAACCTCAAAACATTCCAGAAGATTAGTCAAGCATGAGTCAATGAGTAAACATTAGTCAAGCATTTAGAAGGATGAGGGGGTATCTTACAGAAACATATAAAAGGACTGGACAAGCTAGATGCAGGAAAAATTTCCCAGTGTGGGGCGAGTCCAGAACCAGGGGCCACAGTCTTAGAATAAAGGGGAGGTCATTTAAGACTGAGGTGAGAAGAAACTTTTTCACCCAGAGAGTTGTGAAGTTATAGAACTCCCTGCCACAGAGGGCAGTGGAGGCCAAGTCACTGGCTGGATCCTGATAAAATGCTTTCTGGGCCGCATCTGTAGAAGATTTTTGCGCCGCTTTAAAATTACAATGAAAATTTAAAAATTACACAAAAAATGGAAAAGTCCAAAGTCCAGTCCACATGTTGGAAGTCCAAGGGCAGCACGGTGGCGCAGCGGTAGAGTTGCTGCCTCGCAGTGCCAGAGACTCGGGTTCCATCCTGACTATGTGTGCCGTCTGTACGGAGTTTGTTCGTTCTCTCCGTGACCTGCGTGGGTTTTCTCTGGGTGCTCCGGTTTCCTCCCACACTCCAAAGATGCACAGGCTTGTAAGTTAATTGGCTTGGTGAAATTGCAAATTGTGTGTGGGATAGGGCTAGTGTGCGGGGATCGCTGGTCGGTGCCGACTCGGTGGACCGAAGGGCCTGTTTCGTTCATCACTTCTGTTCCCCAGTCTCCCTGCAGTAAGATACTTATCAGGGGTGTCAGGGGTTATGGGGAGAAGGCAGGAGAATGGGGTTAGGAAGGATAGATCAATCAGCCATGATTGAATGGAGGAGTAGACCTGATGGGCCGAATGGCCTAATTCTGCTCCTATCACTTATGACCTTGTGACTTATCATTGAGTCCTGAAACTTGTTACAGTCCCTCTGTCTTACAACTCGTTGTTATTCCCCTGCCTTCCACAACAACATTCACCTTTCCCCTTCAGAGACCAATATCGGCTTCTCGAACACTGCACAACACTAACCTATTCCTTCTGTCCAGAGTTGCTGCCCGTCCCACTGAGTTACTTCAGCTTTATGTGTTTGTCTTTGAACCAGCATCTGCAGTTGCTTTCTACATTAACCGATGAATTATGGACTGCCTTTGGTTTTATTGAGCACGTTAGGCTTCTTTGCACCAATAGACAATAGACAATAGGTGCAGGAGTAGGCCATTTGGCCCTTCGAGCCAGCACCGCCATTCAATGTGATCATGGCTGATCATCCCCAAATCAGTACCCCGTTCCTGCCTCTCCCCATATCCCCTGACTCCGCTATTTTTAAGAGCCCTATCTAGCTCTCTCTTGAAAGCATCCAGAGAACCTGCCTCCACTAAGGCAGAGAATTCCACACACTCACCACTCTCTGTGAGAAAATGTGTTTCCTCGTCTCCGTTCTAAATGGCTTACTCCTTATTCTTAAACTGGGGCCCCTGGTTCTGGACTCCCCCAACATCGGGAACATGTTTCCTGCCTCTAGTGTGTCCAAGCCCTTAACAAACTTATATGTTTCAATGAGATATCCTCTCATCCTTCTAAACTCCAGAGTGTACAAGCCGAGCTGCTCCATTCTCTCAGCATATGACAGTCCCGCCATCCCGGGAATTAACCTTGTAAACCTACGCTGCACTCCCTCAATAGCAAGAATGTCCTTCCTCAAATTAGGGGACCAAAACTGCACACAATACTCCAGGTGTGGTCTCACTAGTACAACTGCAGAAGGATTGTATACTGCACCAGTATTGGGGTTATCAATTTAGTTTAGTTTAGTTTATTGTCACGTGTACCGAGGTACAGTGAACAGCTTTTGTTGCGTGCTAACCAGTCAGCGGAAAGACAATACATGATTACAATCGAGTCATTTACAGTGTCACAGATACATGATGGAGGAAATAACATGAATAACGTTTAGCGCAAGGTGAAGTCCAGTAAAGACCGATCAAAGATTGTCTGAGGGTCTCCAATGAGGTAGATTGTAGTACAGTACTGTTCTCTAGTTGTTGGTAGGATGGTTTAGTTTTTTTAGTTTAGTTTAGAAATACAACGCTGAAACAGGCCCTTCAGCCCACCGAGTCTGCACCGACCAGCGATCCCCACACATTAACAATATCCTACACACACTAGGAGCAATTTACACATACACCAAGCGAATTAACCTACAAACCTGTATGTCTTTGGAGTGTGGGGGAAAACCGAAGATCTCGGGGAAAACACACATGGTCAGGCGGGGAGCGTACAAACTCCGTATAGACAGCACCCGTAGTCGGGATCAATCCCGGGTCTCTGGCGCTGCAAGTGCTGTAGGGCAGCAACTCTACCGCTGCGCCACTGAGCCACCCGATAACAGCTGGGAAGAAACTGTCCCTGAATCCGGAGCTGTGCGTTTTCATACTTATATATGTACCTTTTCTCCGCTGGGAGAGGGGAGTAGAAAGAATGGCCAGGGAGGGACTTTACGCGCAGGATGATGAGGGGTGATCTTATAGAGGTGTACAAAATCATGAGAGGAATAGTCTTCTAGTTGGGGAATCAGAACCAGAGGATATAGATTTTAAGGTGAGGGGGGAAAGATTTAATGGGGACCTGAGTCATAGAGTCATACAGTTTGCAAACAGGTCCTTTGGCCCAATCTACCCACACAACCAACATGCCCCATCTACGCAAGCCCCACCTACCTACATTTGGCCCAAACCCCACTAAACTTGTTCTATCCATGTACCTGCCTAATTGCTTCTTAAATGTCGCGATCGTGCCTGCCTTAACTACCTTCTCTGACAGCTCGTTCCGTACACCCACCACCCTTGTGTGAAAAAATCCTCAGGTTCCCATTAAATCTTTCCCCCTTCACCTTGAACCTATGTCCTCTGGCCCTCGATTCCCCTACTCTGGGCAAGAGACTCTGTGCATCTACCCGATCTACTCTTCTCATGATTTAGTACACCTCGATAAAATCACCCCTCATCCTCAGCGCTCCAAGGAATATAGTCCCAGCCTGCTGAACCTCTCCCTATAGCTCACACCCTCGAGTTCTGGCAACATCCTCGTAAATCTCCCCCAAGACCAGAAACCGTGAGGATGGAGCCGGCGATGACGTCGGACATGAGGGGCGTGGAGTGAAGCCGGAGGAGAGGAGAGGGGGCGTGGGTCCGGCCCACCGCGCCCTGGAAGTCGGCTGCGGGAGGCCCCCACCCCACCATGGTACAAAGGTGGACGGGCGAGGGGAGGAGAGGGACGTGGGGTCACTGGTCGACCCACACGTCCAAGGAAGGCGACGGCTGGAGGCCCCGCAGCAGCCTGGGGCTCGCCTAGATCGGGCACCGCTCGTAACAACTGGAGCACGGACTGGACGTGGAAAATGGCATTTAGACAAAAACATGAACAGACAGGGAGTAGAGGGATAAGGACCGTATGCAAAGAGATTGCGCTATCGTGGCCAGCAAGGACACAGTGAGCTAGAGAGGCCTGTTCCTGCGTCAAACATTTCTAGGTTCCTATTCACAATTCAACAGGACTAGATCTGGACCTGGATGTAGTACGCTGAAAAGCTCCAGGTAGACCATCACTCAGCACTATGATGGTGGTGGAGGTGCTAGTCGAGAGTGAGATGCTTTTGGAGTTGCATCTTTGTATGTGTTGATGTTTTGGAGATCAGGAGCCTCAGGTCTCGCACAAGCAGGCTGAGGAACAGCTTTTTCAATAACACCATTACACTGCTGAACTCACAGTCCCGTCGCTAGCTATCTTTAGACTCTCCCATTTGTATACATTTATTTGCCTATGTACCAGTTTAATTCATCCACAGTCCACACATTGTTAACCAGTAATTTAATTTTTATTTCTACTATCTTGCACTATGACCAGACGCTAAACTGCATTTCGTTGTACCTGTACTCGTATTTGTGCAATGACAATAAAGTTGAATTGAATTGAATTGAATCTCCGATGCTGGCTAGTAGGGTATTCCAATCCCTTGTTGTCTTGAAGAAAAACAAGTTAGAAAGTGCGAATGAAGTGCCGTGTGGAATGAAATAATTTCCAGGGTGGTAGCTTCTGGTTGACGTGCCTATGGGTGCTTGGGTTGACTGGACCTGGTCCTCCATCTTTAAATCAGTAGTGGTATTCTATACCTTGTGGAATGTTGTCAGTCTGATCAACTTGTGACGAGTAGAGGGTGGATGAAGTTTAAGGTCCTTTATCATGCTGGAGACTGAGCTCTGCCACTTGTACCTGGACAACACGACAACACCTGGAGGCTGCAGCGAATCGTCCGATCAGCAGAGAAGGTTATTGGCTGCAACCTTCCCTCCATTGAGGAACTGTACACTGCAAGGGCCAGGAAGCGAGCGGGCAAGATTATCTCTGACCCCTCTCACCCTGGCCACAAACTCTTTGAATCACTTCCCTCTGGAAGGCGACTCCGGACTGTCAAAGCTGCCACAGACAGACATAAAAACTGTTTTTATTCACCAGTAGTTGCTCTACTCAACAGCCAAAAATCTGTAGCCTCCCTTTGATCTGGTATTTTGTTGGTTCACATGCTTGATCAATGGTGTTTTATCATTAATGTTTTATTATTATTAATGTTTAGTGTTTTCTGAGTCATTCGTAACTGTCACTGTATGTCATGTTGTTACTTGTGGGCGGAGCACCAAGGCAAATTCCTTGTATGTGAATACTTGGCCAATAAACTTACTTACTTACTTGTAGTTGTTGGATATGAACCTTGCTGCTCTGTTTTACACTGTCTGGATCTTATTGATGTTCCCTTGAGTGAAAGGATCCCACACGGAGCAGAAATATTCAACATGTGGACACACAAGGCTTTTATATGCTTGGATCTTAACTTCTCTGGGTGCGGTTTGCTGATTGAGACATAGAAAACCGATGACACTGCTGGCTTTGGCTGTTGTGCCTTCCACATGCTTGTTCCAATTCATGTGTTCAGACAAAGTATTTATGACTAGAAACTGCCTCTAGCTGATGTCCAGAAAGTGTATAGGAATGAGGATATAAATAGAGATTATATCCTCTCTTCAGCACGTAAATGGTCTTCAAAGTTTCATTTATTGTCACGTACACCAATTGGTGTAGTGAAATTCAAGTTGCCATTGCAGCACACTAATAAGAATACAACACAACATTAAGGAGAATTTAACATAGAACATAAAAACATCCCCCCACAATGGTTCCCACTGTGAGGGAAGGCACAAAGTCCAGTCCCCATCCCCTTGTCCACCCATAGTCGGGCCTGTTGAGGCCTCCGCAGTCGCCGCTACGGGGCCTGATGTTCCAGGCCCTTCTCGCCGGGTGATGGTGCTCCAGCGTCGGGAGAATCATCTCAACGGCTTGAGATGCCTGGAACGGCCGCTTCCTTGTGACTATGAGCCCGCAACCCCAGCCAGGGTGTACATGCCCATCACCTGCCGCTTTTAGTTTCGTCTCGTTTAGAGAAACAGGCCCATCTGCCCACTGAGTCCGCTGAGACCAGCGAGTCCCTGCACACTAACACTATCCTACACACACTGGGAACAATTTACATATTTTTTACCAAGTCAAGTCAAGTCACATTTATTTATATAGCACATTTAAAAAACAAATCTCGTTGGACAAAGTGCTTTACATTTGTTATAAGAATAGCACAACAAAACAAACTACATACATATATACATGTAGCCCTCACTCAGAGGACATCAGGAAAGGCTTGGGAGTATAGATAAGTCTTTAGTCTTGACTTAAAAGAGTCGATGGAGGGGGCAGTTCTGATGGGAAGAGGGATGCTGTTCCACAGTCTAGGGGCTGCAACCGCAAAGGCACGGTCGCCCCTGAGCTTAGGCCTAGACCGCGGGGATATTCAGCAGCCCCAAGTCGGCCGATCTGAGGGTCCTGGAGGTGGAGTGGTGGGTGAGAAGACTTTTTATGTAGGTGGGGGCAAGCCCATTGAGGGCTTTGTAGACATGGAGGAGGGTCTTGAAGTTTATACGGAACCGCACAGGGAGACAGTGGAGAGAGGCCAGGATCGGGGTGATGTGGTCCCTTTTTCGGGTGCCCGTCAGGAGTCTCGTTGCGGCGTTTTGGACCAGTTGCAGGCGGGACAGGGAAGATTGGCTGATGCCAGTGTAAAGGGAGTTGCAGTAATCTAGGCGGGAGGAGATGAATGTGTGGTTGATCTTTTCCAGGTCATCAAACTGGAGGAATTGTTTTATTTTAGCTATCGTCCGAAGCTGAAAGAAGCTAGCTTTTACCACGGCATTGACTTGTTTGTCAAATTTCAGTGCTGAGTCAAATATCACGCCAAGGTTTTTGACGTGAGGTTTGAGTAGTGGGGTAAGGCTTCCAAGGCTGCCTGCTATCATTTTGATTGAGTCCGAGGTGCCGAGAAGGATGACCTCAGACTTACTCTCATTTAGTTGGAGGAAGTTCTGGGCCATCCAGCACTTTATATCCTCGAGGCAGCGGGTAAGGTTAAACAGATTTGATTGGTTTTTGGGCTTCAGGGGGAGATAGAGTTGGGTATCGTCTGCGTAGCAATGGAAGGAAATGCCGTGCCTTTCAATGACTTGGCCTAAGGGGAGCATATACAGGGAGAAGAGAATGGGGCCAAGGATGGAACCTGGTGGAACCCCACAGCAGAGATTAGCTGGGGAGGAGAATGAGTTGCCTATGTGGGTAGAGAAACTCCTACCTTTGAGGTAGGAGATGAACCAGCTCAGGGCAGTGCCATCAATACCAACCCCATACCGGAGACGGTCAATTAGGATGGTGTGGTCGACAGTATCAAATGCTGCGCTGAGGTCAAGAAGGAGCAGGATTGCACAGTCGCCGGAGTCAACGGTGAGGAGGGGGTTGGGGGTAACTTTTAAATCTCTCCCTGCACGGGAGACCCGACCTTTTCTTTGTCGGGTCTCCGTTGTCGTTGGGGCTGCAACGAGGAGCGGCCTCCAACAGGAAGACCGGGGACTCTGGTGCCAACTACTCACCTCACCGTCGCGGAGCTGGCCGAGTCCAGAGCGGGTGGAGCTGTGGTGGACGCTGCTGCGACCCGACCCCCGGAGATTCGGTGGCTGCAACTGCGGGTTTGGCGGACGGCACCGGGAGCCCGCGGGTACCTGGAGGGAGACCGCTTTTCAGGGCTCCCGCAACGGCGACTTCTCCCGCCCGAGTTGCGGGGTTGAAGAGCTCCTGGAGCGGGGCCTTACAGCACCGCCCCGCGCGGCTTGGAATGGCGGCGGGTCTCTGCGAGCGCACGCCAGGGGCTCTAACATCAAGACCCGGTGTGCGACCTTGCATCACCCGGCGTGGCTTAAATGGCCACGGGACAATTCGCCATCGCCCGCCGGGGGCTTTGACTTTGACTCTGACATCGGGGGGGGAGTGCAGTGGAGAGAAAAGTTTTTTTGGCCTTCCATCACAGCAATGTGATGGATGTTTATGTAAATTATGTTGTGTCTTGGGTCTATTTGTTTGTAATGTATGGCTGCAGAAACGGCATTTCGTTTGGACCTCAAGGGGTCCAAATGACAATAAATTGAATTGAAATTGAAATTGAAATTGAGGAGTAGGTCGTCGTGTACCTTCAACAAGGCAGACTCTGTGCTGTGGTGGGCCCTGAAACCTGATTGGAAAGTTTCCATGATAGTGTTTTGGTGAAGGTAAGGTATAAGTTGACTTAAAATTACCTTTTCAAGGGCTTTTGAGAGGAAAGGCAGTTTAGAAATGGGTCTGTAGTTGCCTGGCAAGGTGTGGTCGAGGTTAGGTTTTTTCAGGAGTGGTTGGACCACCGCATGCTTGAAGCAGGTAGGAGCAGTGCCACTGGCCAGAGAGCTGTTGAAGATGGCGAGGATGCTGGGACCAGCTGTTGTAATGACATCCTTTAGGAGGGCAGAGGGGACAGTGTCGAGGGGGCAGGTAGCAGGTTTCATGGCGGTGATCAGTTTTACAAGGGAGGGTAGAGCAACGGGTTGGAAACTGTCTAATGTTGAAGAGCAGACCAATGAGACAGCCAGGTCACGGGTGGGAGGGGAAATATTCGTTCTTATATTCTTTACCTTGCTGGTGAAAAATGTGGTACATTCCTCACACTTAGCAGGGGACCCAGTTAGGCTGGTGCTGGGGGCAGGACAGATGATGGAGGTGATGGTGCTAAAGAGGACCTTGGAATTTTGCGCTTTTGGCGATAAGGGCGGAAAAATATTTAGTTCTTGCAGATTACCGCTTCCTGGTATTTGTCAAGATTATTTTTCAGGAGTTCAAAGGAAATTTGAAGCTTATCAGATTTGTACTCCCGTTCTGATTTTCTGCATTCTCTTCTTAGGGCTCTGGTGGAGTCATTGAGCCTTTCGGCTTAGGCTTTTTCATTTAAAGAGGAGCAACAGAATCCAGGACAGAAGAGCAGGTATTATCGAATAAAGAAATGAGGTCGTCGGTACTGAGGTGAGGGGTGGACGCCTCAATAGTGCAGATGTCGGGGGCGGCTATGAGAGCCTCAGGGAACTTACTGGCCGTTGTGGAGTTAACGTAGCGGGAGTTGCGAGCAGGGAGATGGGATTTTGAGGGAGAGAAAGGCAGAGATATATCAAATATAATAGCACTATGATCAGACAGGCAGGCATCAATAATATCTGTGTTACAAGTTGGGAGACCAGACGAAAGCACTCGGTCTAGTGTATGGCCAAGCTTGTCCAGTGGTGAGTGGAGACAGATTGAAGGACTCAACCAGGTTCATAAATTCACTCACAAGAGGCTTCGTGGGACAGCAAACGTGAATGTTAAAGTCACCAAGAATCAGGACCTGGTCAAATTTGGGCAACAAGCTAGCAATAAGATCACCAAATTGTGAGATAAAGTCCTTATGCATCTTTGGTGGGCGATACCAAAGCCAATTAACCTACAAACCTGTACGTCTTTGGAGTGTGGGAGGAAACCGGAGCACCCAAGAAATCCCACGCAGGTCACGGGGAGAACGTACAAACTCCGAACAGACAGCACCCGTAGTCAGGAACGAACCCAAGTCTCTGGTGCTGTGAGGCAGCAACTCTACCGCTGCGCCACCGTGCCACCCAACTTCTGCGAACTGGAAGAGCATGTTTTGCATGTGAGGATGCAGCCTCTGTTTGCGTATTCCAAGGGGCTTCTAACTGCTCTCGGGCAGCCCTTCATAGAAAATAGATGCAGGAGGTGGCCATTTGGCCCTTCGAGCCTGCACCGCCATTCATGTGATCATGGCTGATCATCCACAATCAGTAACCCGTGCCTTCCTTCTCCCCATATCCCTTGTAACTAGTAGAGTGGATAAGGGAGAACCAGTGGATGTGTTATATCTGGACTTTAAGAAGGCTTTCGACAAGGTCCCACATAAGAGATTAGTATACAAACTTAAAGCACACGGTATTGGGGGTTCAGTATTGATGTGGATAGAGAACTGGCTGGCAGACAGGTAGCAAAGAGTAGGAGTAAACGGGTCCTTTTCAAAATGGCAGGCAGTGACTAGTGGGGTACCGCAAGGCTCAGTGCTGGGACCCCAGCTATTTATTAATAATTTATTATTATTAATGATTTGGATGAGGGAATTGAATGCAACATCTCCAAGTTTGCAGATGACACGAAGCTGGGGGGCAGTGTTAGCTGTGAGGAGGATGCTAGGAGGCTGCAAGGTAACATGGATAGGCTGGGTGAGTGGGCAAATGCATGGCAGATGCAGTATAATGTGGATAAATGTGAGGTTATCCACTTTGGTGGCAAGAACAGGAAAGTAGACTATTATCTGAATGGTGGCCGATTAGGAAAAGGGGAGATGCAACGAGACCTCGGTGTCATGGTACACCAGTCATTGAAAGTAGGCAGTCTGAAGAAGGGTTTCGGCCCGAAACGTCGCCTATTTCCTTCGCTCCATAGATGCTGCTGCACCCGCTGAGTTTCCCCAGCAATTTTGTGTACCATTGAAAGTAGGCATGCAGGTGCAGCAGGCAGTGAAGAAAGCGAATGGTCTGTTAGCATTCAAAGCAAAAGGATTTGAATATTTTTTATTTATTTTTATTTAACCTTTATTTAACCAGGAGAAGTCTCATTGAGATTAAAAATCTCTTTTACAAGAGAGTCCTGGCCAAGACAGGCAGCAGCACAGTTCCACAGTTACAGACAATAATTTAAAAAAAACAACAGAGAACATATAAATAGAGTCACAGCCAGAACATCATCAAACAAAGCATGTACAGACAGAAGAGCCCGCTTCAACATCATTAAGAAGGGATTTAAATCTGTTTATAGAAACCAGCTCCTTAAGTTTCAGTTCATTCTGCAGCTGGTTCCATGCGAAGGGAGCAGCATAACTAAATGCCCTTTTCCCCAGTTCAGTACGGACTTTAGGTACAGTTAGTAAGAACAAGTCCTCAGAGCGGAGCTGATAAGTTCCTGTGCTTTTTCGAATTACATACTTCTGCAGGTATGAAGGAAGAACACCGAGGATAGTCTTATAAATAAGGATATGCCAATGATGGAGTCTGCGGGTGGACAGGGCAAACCATCCAACTTGAGCATACAAAGTGCAGTGGTGCGTGAGGGTTTTAAAATTAGTAACAAATCTCAGTGCTCCGTGGTAGACCGTGTCCAAAGACTGTAGGCATTTTGAAGATGCATTCATATATAAAACATCACCATAGTCCAACACAGACATAAACGTTGCAGCAACAAGTCTTTTTTTGGCTTCAAAAGAAAAACAAGATTTGTTTCTAAAGTAAAAACCTAATTTTATCTTTAGTTTTTTCACAAGTTGCTGGATATGAGGTTTAAAAGAGAGAGAATCGTCAATTATAATTCCCAGATATTTATATTGAGACACAGATTCAACCACAGAGCCCTGCAAAGTGGTGATAGGAGGGAGGTCCGAGGGCTTTGATTTAGCTTTAGTGAACAGCATGAGCTTTGTCTTGTCAGCATTTAAAACAAGTTTTAAATCACACAGGTTACGTTGCACAGTGTTAAAAGCAGTTTGGAGCTGACAGAGAGCCTGATTTGGGGTAGACGCAGAGCAATATATCACTGTGTCATCAGCATAAAAGTGAAAATTTGCGTTCGGAGTTATATGATCTAGACTATTAATATAAATAGTAAATAATAAAGGTCCTAGAACCGATCCCTGTGGCACACCCTTGGATACATTAAGAGAGCTAGAAGTAATACCTTCTGCTCGCACACACTGGGATCTGCCTGATAGATAGTTTTTAAACCAACAGACAGCTTGATCAGACAAACCGATGCTGCATAGTCTTTGTAACAATAAGGCATGATCCACAGTATCGAAAGCCTTTGATAGGTCAACGAAAAGGGATGCACAGTGTTGCTTATTGTCTAAAAATTCAATAAAATCATTTACTACTTTTAAAGCAGCTGTTGACGTACTATATTTTTTCCTAAAACCAGATTGAAATTCAGATAAAATACTGTTAGTTGATAAAAAGTCCTTCAGTTGTTGGTTTACAATGGATTCCAGCACCTTAATTAAAACAGACAGTTTGGAGATGGGCCTATAGTTGTTTAGCACAGTGGGGTCCCCCCCTTTTAACAGTGGGAGAACAAAGGCAGATTTCCAAATAAGGGGAATTTCGTTTGTCTCCAGGGATAGATTAAAAAGATAAGTCAGAGGCAATGCAATAAAATCAGCGGCTAACTTTAGGAAGTAAGGCTCAAGGTTGTCTGGACCTGCCGATTTTTTTGTGTCTAAAATATTGGAGCAGGGAGGTTCTACTGCAGTTGTACAGGGTCTTGGTGAGACCACACCTGGAGTATTGCGTACAGTTTTGGTCTCCTAATGTGAGGAAAGACATTCTTGCCATAGAGGGAGTACAGAGAAGGTTCACCTGACTGATTCCTGGGATGTCAGGACTTTCATATGAAGAAAGACTGGATAGACTTGGCTTGTACTCGCTAGAATTTAGAAGATTGAGGGGGGATCTTAGAGAAACTAACAAAATTCTTAAGGGGTTGGACAGGCTAGATGCAGGAAGATTGTTCCCGATGTTGGTAAAGTCCAGAACAAGGGGTCACAGTTTAAGGATAAGGGGGAAATCTTTTAGGACCGAGATGAGAAAAACATTTTTCACACAGAGAGTGGTGAATCTCTGGAATTCTCTGCCACAGAAGGTCAGTGAGGCCAGTTCATTGGCTATATTTAAGAGGGAGTTAGATGTGGCCCTTGTGGCTAAAGGGATCAGGGGGTATGGAGAGAAGGCAGGTACAGGATACTGAGTTGGATGATCAGCCATGATCATATTGAATGGCGGTGCATGCTCGAAGGGCCGAATGGCCTACTCCTGCACCTATTTTCTATGTTTCTATATTTCTATGATTCCACAAGCCCCAAGAGCTCCATCTAACCATCTTTTAAATTCATCCAGTGAATTCGGACCATGAAGTCTACGCCGCCATTCAATCGTGGCTGATCTGTCACTCCCTCCAAACCCCATTCTCCTGCCCTCTCCCCTCTGGCACCCGTACTAATCAAGAATCTATCTATCTCTGCCTTAAATATATCCACTGACGGCCTCCACAGCCTTCTGTGACAAAGAATTCCACAGATTCACCACCCTCTGACTAAAGAAACTCTTCTGTATGTTTCAATGAGGTCCCCCCTCATTCTTCTAAACTCCAGTGAGTACAGGCCCAGTGCTGCCAAACTCTCACCGTAGGTTAACCTACTCATTCGTGTGAACCTCCTCCTCTGGACCCTCTCCAGAGCCAGCACATCCTTCCTCAGATACGGTGCCCAAAATTGCTCACAATATTCCAAATGCGGCCTGACCAGCGCCTCATAGAGCCTCAGCATTACATCCCTGTTTTTGTATAATGAAATAAATGCTAGCATTGAGTACAGTGACACAGCAAGTCATGTTGCTGCGGGTTCCTGACTACACATGCTTGATTGTACGGAGTTTGTACGTTCTGTCATTCGGTACGTTTCAATGAGGTCTCCCCTCATCCTTCTAAACTCCAGCGAGTACAGGCCCAGTGCCGTCAAACACACTGGGCTCCTCACAGTTGCACACACATGAGTATTGTGGCTCCAGTGGATGTTGTTTACCTGGATTTTCAGACGGTCTTTGAAGAGGTGTCGCACATGAGGCTGCTAAAGGAGATGAGCACCCATGTAATCAGAGGGAAGATACTAGCATGCTAGAGTGGAGTAACTTGGGGCAGTTAATGGAAGTGTCTTTGAGAGCAGTCAGTGTTACCATCGAACAAGTACTGAAGATACTATCGTGTATGAAGGCAGACAAATCTCCAGGACCTGATCAGATATATCCGAGGACATTGCGGGAAACTAGAGAGGAAATTGCGGGAGCCCTGGTTGAAATTTACGAGTCGTCCTTAAATACAGGAGAGGTGCCGGAAGACTGGAGGGTGGCAAATGTTGTGCCTCTTTTCAAGTAGGGCTGCAGGGAAAATGCTGGGAACTATGGGCCAGTGAGTTTAACTTCTGTAGTTGGTAAGTTACTAGAGAGTATTCTGAGGGTAGACTCATAAAGCAGGAGTAACTCAGCAGGACAGGCAGCATCTCTGGAGAGAAGGAATGGGTGACGTTTCGGGTCGAGACCCTTCTTCAGACTGGTTAAGGATAAGGGAAACGAGGGATATAGACGGTGATGTGGAGAGATAAAGAACAATGAATGAAAGATATGCAAAAAAGTAACCATGATAAAGGAAACAGGCCATTGTTAGCTATTTGTTGGGTGAAAATCGAGTGCGACTTGGGTGGGGAAGGGAGAGAGAGAGAGGGAATGCCGGGGCTACCTGAAGTGAGAGAAATCAATGTTCATACCACTGGGCTGTAAGCTGCCCAAGCAAAATATGAGATGCTGCTCCTCCAATTTGCATTTAGCCTCACTCTGACAATGGAGGAGACCGAGGACAGAAAGGTCAGTGTCGGAATGGGAAGGAGAATTAAAGTGTCCAGCAACCGGAGATCAGGTTGGTTCACACGGGCTGAGCGAAGGTGTTCTGTGAAACGATCGCCCAGTCTGTGTTTGGTCTCGCCGATGTTTGCTGATGATACAAAAGTGGGTGGTTTTGCAGATAGTGAAGTTGGTTGTGCATGATTGCAGCAGGATCTGGATCGATTGGCCAGGTGGGCGGAGGAATGGTTGATGGAATGTAATACAAAGAAGTGTGAGGTGTTGCATTTTGGGACATCTTACAAAGACAGGACCTACACAGTGAATGATAGGCCTCTGGGTAGTGTTGTAGAGCAGAGGGATCTAGGAGTGCACGTACAGGGTTCCTTGAATGTCGAGTCGCAGGTAGATAAGGTGGTCAAAAAGGCTTTCGGCACATTGGCCTTCATCAGTCAGAGTATTGAGTATAGAAGTTGGGAGGTCATGTTGCTGTTGTATAAGGCGTTGGTGAAACCGCATTTAGAATATTGTGTTCAGTTCTGGGCACCATGTTATAGCAAAGATATTGTCAAACTTGAAAGGGTTCAGAAAAGATCTACGAGGATGTTGCCAGGACTAGAGGGTCTGAGCTATTGGGAGGGGTTGAGTAGGCTGGGTCTCTATTCCTTAGAGCGCAGGAGGATGAGGGGTGATTTTATAGTGTATAAAATCATGAGAGGAATAGATCGGGTAGATGCATAGTCTCTTGCCCAGAGTAGAGGAATCGAGGACCAGAGGACATAGGTTCAAGATGAAGATGAAAAGATTTAATAGGAATTTCTGGGGTAACATTTTCACACAAAGGGTGGTGGGTGTATGGAACAAGCTGCCAGATGATGTAGTTGAGGCAGGGACTATCCCAACGTTTAAGAAACAGTTAGACATGGATAGGACAGATTTGGAGGGATATGGGCCAAGCGCAGGCAGGTGGGACTAGTGCAGCTGGGACATGTTGGTCGGTGTGTGCAAGCTGGGCCGAAGTGCCTGGTTCCACATTGTATCACTCTATGACTCTATGGCATGGATAGATGGTTGTACTCGACAGAGTTTAGAAGGATGTGGGGGGACCTAATTGAAACTTTTTCACCCAGAGAGTTGTGAATCTGTGGAATTCTCTGCCCCAGAAGGCAGTGGAGGCCAATTCACTGGATGTTTTCAAGAGAGAATTAGTTATCTTTTATGGCCAAAAGAATCAAGGGATATGGGGAGAAGGCAGGAACGGGGCACTGATTGTGGATGATCAGCCATGATCACATTGAATGGCGGTTCTGGCTCAAAGGGCTGAATGGCCTACTCCAGCACCTATTCCTATGTTTCTATGTTTCTATGAAACTTGCAGAATGGCGAAAGGCTTGGATAGAGTGGATGTGGAGAGAATGTTTCCACTAGTGGGAGAGTCTAGGACTAGAGGTCACAGCCTCAGAATTAAAGGACGTTCTTTTAGGAAGGAAATTAGGAGAAATATATTTTGTCAGAGGGTGGTGAATCTGTGGGATTCTTTGCCACAGAAGGCTGTGGGGGCCAAGTCAGTGGATATTTTTAAGGTGGAGATAGTTAGATTCTTAATTATTATGGCGTGAGAAGTTGTGGGGAGAAGGCAGGTGAATGGGGTTAGGTTGGAGAGATAGATCAGCCACAATTGAATGTTGGAATAGACTCGATGGGCCGAGTGGCCAAATTCTGTCCTGGTTGACCCTGAACGCTGCTGCGCGATGATGCCACGGCACAGCCTTCCCACACTCTCCGGCTGACAAGTAACCATGTTGTTCCCCCCCCTCCCCATCTCTTATGTTTAAGAAAGAACTGCAGATGCTGGAACAATCGAAGGTGGACAAAAAATGCTGGAGAAACTCAGCGGGTGAGGCAGCATCTATGGAGAGAAGGAATAGGTGACCCTTCTTCTACTAAGGCCATCCCTCTCTCTCCCGTCGGCCATTTGGCGACGTCGCTGTCCATCGCCGCTGAAGGCGGGACCTGGAGCAGGATTTGGACCAATAGGGGCTCGGCTGTCCATTCTGGTCCCGCCTCTTCCTCGTGTGACGTGGAATTCGACCAATCAATAGCAGGGTTCGAACTGGGTTCAATGGCGGCGGAAGGCAGGACACAGACAGGTCCCGTCCAAAAGGGGTTCGGCCCTTCATTCTAGTCCCGCCTCTCGTACACTGACCGACGTGGAACTGAACCACAACCGACACCGCTATCTAACTCTCTCTTGAACACATCCAGTGAATTGACCTCCACTGCCTTTTGTGGCAGAGAATTCCACAGATTCACAACTCTCTGGGTGAAAATGTTTTTCCTCATCTCAATCCTAAATGTCCTACCCCTTCATCTTAAACTGTGATCCCAGGTTCTGGACTCCCGCAACATGGGGAACATTTTTCCTGCATCTAGCCTGTCCCTTAAGAATTTTATATGTTTCTCTCAGATTTCCTCTCATCCTTCTAAATTCCAGTGAATACAAGCCAAGTCGATCCATTCTTTCATCATATGTCAGTCCCGCCATCTCAGGAATTAACCAGGTGAACCTATGCTGTACTCCCTCAATAGAAAGCATGTCCTTCCATAATTAGAGACCAAAACTACACACAATACGCCTGGTGCGGTCTCACCAGGGCCCTGTACAACTGCAGTAGGTCCTCCTTGCTACTAAACTCAAATCCTCTCGCAATGAAGGCCAACGTGTCATTAGGTTTCTTCACTGAGGGTAGTTTGGACCAATGGGATTTGGATTGGGATTAGGATTGGGATTTGGATTGGGTTTAGGATTGGGTTTAGGATTGGGATTTGGATTGGGATTAGGATTGTGATTTGGATTGGGATTAGGATTGGGATTGAGATTTAGATTGGGATTTGGATTGGGAGTAGGATTAGGATTGGGATTGGGATTTGGATTAGGAATGGGATTGGGATTTGGAATGGGATTGGGAGTAGGATTAGGATTGGGATTAGGATTTGGAATGGGATTGGGAGTAGGATTAGGATTGGGATCAGGAATGGGATTGGGATTACGAATAGGATTGGGAGTAGGATTAGGATTGGGTTTGGGATTAGGATTAGGAATGGTATTGGGATTGGGATTAGGAATGGGAATGGTGTTGGGATTAGGATTAGGATTGGGATTAGGTTTGGGATGGGGATTAGGATTGGGATTGGGATCAGGATTGGGATTAGGATTTGTATTGGGATTGGGATTGGGATTAGGATTAGGAATGGGATTGGGATCAGGATTGGGATTGGGATTAGGATTGGGATTAGGAATGGGATTGGGATTAGGATTGGGATTGGTGTCAGGATTGGGATTGGGGTCAGGATTGGGATTGGGATTAGGATTGGGATTGGGATTGGGAGCTCCCACCCTCCCCTCTGTTCCTGCTCCTCAGTGCTGACGGATTGGGAATCCGACAGATCAAACGAAGGCCTCTGCCCCGTATCGGATCTCCATTGGGTGAGGCAGCTGTCCATCCCCAGCGGAAGGCGGGATCTGGAGGGGGGGGCGGCTTTGGACCAATAGGGGTTCGGCTATTCACTGCTGTCCCGCCTCTCGCTCCTGACCGACGTGGAACCCGACCAATCACACCCAGGCCTCCAACCCTCGCAACCGATGATCATTGGACGGAGCAGCTGTCCATTTTAGCCGAAGAAGGCGGGATCTGTAGTTTGGACCAATAGGAGGTGGTGTCCTCCCGTCTAGTCCCGCCCCTCGCACCTGACCGATCGTGACCCTACCAAACGTCGGCCTGTGCCCCGTATCCGATACCGATTGGGTCAGGCAGCTGTCCATCCCCGTCGGAAGGCGGGACTTGGTGTGGGACTTTGGCTCTTCCCTGCGGCTCCCGCCTCCCGCACCGACCGTGACCCAATCAAACGTCGGCCTCTGCCCCGTATGCGATCCGCATTGGTTAAGCCCGCTGTCCATCGCCGTCGGGGGGGGCATTGGACCAATAGGAGTTCCGGATGTTGACTGTCGTCCCGCCTCTCGCAGCTGACCGACCAATCAAACGGCCAATGACCCGATGTGCATTGGGTGAGGCAGCCGTCCATCCCCAGCGGAAGGCGGGACCTGGGGGGGGGGCTTTTGACCAATAGGAGGTCCGGGTCTTCATCGTCGTCCCGCCTCTCGCAGCTGACCGACCAATCAAACGAAGGGCCTCGGCCAATGACCCGATGTACATTGGGTGAGGCAGCCGTCCATCACCAGGCGGGAGACGGTGGGACATGGAGGAGGGGGGGGTGGAGCTAATGACCCTCCCCCCTCCTCCACCCCCCCCCCCCCCCCCCCCCCCCCAGCGCTGCTCGAGCCAGAGAGAGTTCGTTTGTTTGCCCGCCCGCGTCCGCGCGTCCGTCCGTCGCCGCCGCCAAAGCCCAACAGCAGCTGCAGCTCGAGCGACCGAGACCCGGAGCAGCAGGAGGAGGAGGTGGTGGAGGTGGAGGAGGAGGAGGAGGAGGGTTTTTTTTTCTTTTTTGAGGTAAATATCCGTCGTGTGAGCGGATTCCTCCCCGGCCGTGTGTCCCTTCACCCAGTGGCCGCGATGCGCCTCACTCGCGGTAGGTAGGCCCGAAAGCCTGGAGCTCTCCCTCTCGTGTGTGTGTGTGTGTGTGAGGGAGGGGGAGACACTCCACCGCCTTTTATCCTTCCCGAAGAAGGGTCTCGACCCCCCAAACGTCGCCCATTCCTTCTCTCCACAGATGCTGCCCGTCCTCACTCCAGCTGACTTACTCACTCCAGCATTTTTTGGTGTCTTTGCCTTTTTACCTTCCCCCTGGGGAGCACGACACGACATCCACCCTCCAAATCCTGAGGTAAACATCTGTTTAAATCCTGTGAGGAAAATTCCCCCTGAAAAACTCGGTCTGAAGAAGGGTTTCGGCCCGAAACGTCGCCTATTTCCTTCGCTCCATAGATGCTGCTGCACCCGCTGAATTTCCCCAGCAATTGTGTGCACCCTCATGGGGGGCAAACTCTCCCTTAAATCCTGTGGTTACCCACCCCCCCCCCCCCCCACCTTAAATCATGTGGTTACCCCCCCCCCCCCCACCTTAAATCCTGGGGGTGAACTTGCCTTTAAATCCTGGGATCAACTCCCTTTAAAATCCTGAGGCAAATTCCCCCTTCTAAATCCCAGGATAAACTTCCCTGTAAACAGAGGGGTAAATTCCCCCCCTTTAAATCCCGGAGTGCGTTCCCTCAGGTAATCTTCCGTGTAAATTATGGGATCATAAACTCCCCTTAAATAACCTCACTAATAATCCCAGGGTTAAACCCCCCTTCTAAATCCGGGGGTCAAATTCCCTTTTAAATCCCATGGTAAATCCTGAGGTTAAATCCCGGGGTAAGCTCCCCTTTTAGATCTTGGAGTCAAATTTCCCGTGAAATCCTGGGGGTAAAACTCCCCATCAACCCCAACCCCCCCCCCCCCTTTTTAAATCCTGGGGTTAACTCCCCCATAAATTCCCCATTAAATCCTGGGGTAAACTTCCCTTCAATTCACGCGGTAAAATTCCTTTAAATCCTGAGGCAAACTCCCCTTTTACTCAACGGTTAAACTCCCCCTTAAGTAACCCCCGGGTAAACACCCCTTTGAACCCCACGGTGCAGAGTTCTCCCTTGAACCCCCCCAGGGCAGAGTTCTCCCTTGAACCCCCCCAGGGCAGAGTTCCCCTTTGAACCCCCCCCCGGGGCAGAGTTCTCCCTTGAACCCCCGGGGCAGAGTTCTCCCTTGAACCCCCGGGGCAGAGTTCTCCCTTGAACCCCCGGGGCAGAGTTCTCCCTTGAATCCCCCCAGGGCAGAGTTCCCTTTTGAACCCCCCCCCAGGGCAGAGTTCTCCCTTGAACCCCCCCGGGGCAGAGTTCTCCCTTGAACCCCCGGGGCAGAGTTCTCCCTTGAATCCCCCCAGGGCAGAGTTCCCCTTTGAACCCCCGGGGCAGAGTCCCCCTTCAGAAAACGGGGTCAAACTCTCCCCAAGCCACGGGGTCCCCCACCCCCCAATTGCCGGGGGTGGAATCTTCCCCCCCCCCCCCCCCCCTAAAAATTTCAGTGCTGGCCACCCCTCTTACAATCCCTGGGGCCACCCTCTCCCCAATTCCGGGGGCTGGGCCCTTTCCCCGGTTGATGGGATCAGTCATCCCCCAAATCTGGGGATGGACCCCTTCACCCAGTCCACCACCTCACTCTGAGGCTGGTCCCCCAATCCACTGGGTCACCTCTCCCCCCCAATTCCAAAGGTTGGTCCCCTCCCCTTGTTGCAAGGACTGGACCCCTTATCTCCCCCCCCCCCCCCCCCCCCCCCCTCCCCCCCAAAATCCATGAGGTCACCATCCCCCAATTCCACGGATATGACTCCCACCCCTCCCCATTTCCAGAGGCTGTACACCTCCCCCAATCTATTAGGTCAATCCCCCTTAAATCCAGGGCCAACACCTGGGCAAAGCTTTTCACTGTACCTCCGTAAACTCGGTCAGGACAAACTAAACTGATAAACTCTCCCAATCCACATGACCCACCCCCCCCCCCCCAGTCCAGGAGTTTAATATGCCAGGTCAACTGCCCTTAAAACCAGGGGTAATCCCTCTCCAAATCCGCAGGTCAACTCGACCGAACAGTACCCAGTTCCAGGGATTAAACCTTCCCAAGAATCAATAATTTGACGCCTCCACCAACCCATGGAATCAAAGCCGTTTTTATACCAAGGCAACCCCTCACTGAAATTCCTGGGTTTATCCTTCTCCCCCAAACCCCCGGAGTCAATCCCAGGTATCAATGCTTCTCCAATCCAAGGGGCCAGCCTTCTCTTATAAACCAAGGATTGACTCTCACATCCCTGTGAGATTACAGGGGTAGATCCCCTCCCCTGATAATTCCCAGGTTTGACCCTTAAATGCCATAATCTTCGGGCTTGGTTCCTCTTTATCCCCACCCCGACCCCTGAGCTTAGTCCTTCCCCCTCTACCAATCCCTACTCATCTTCCTTCTCCCCCCCCCCCCCCCCCCCCCACCACTCATAAATCCACCAATCTCTGGGTTTAGTCCTGCCCCCTTCCCCCCCCCACCCCCCATCCACTTTCACCTTCAATCCAATGTCAAAGATTGTGATTGCGAAGGAAATGTTTTTGAAGGTTTTCTTGTTAATAATGTTAAAATGGCTGTGAATGTGTTCAGCCATTTCTAGATTGTGTTCTGTTGTTGTCTCTTGCGGTAATATCTGGAGAAGTCATTTTTGTTTGCACATTGCATTGTTTTGCCATCAAAATCAAAGGATTAGCAGTGTTGTAAAATTTTACAACATCAATTTAAAGCAAAATATATTGAAGTGTTGTGCCTATTGAAATGACACCTGAATTGGGCAAGGCGACCTCCCACAATTAGCAATGGGACATTAACCACATAAGCTATTTGGAAACACAAGACAGGAAAATACCGGTGGCAACATGATGACAACAGATCTTGTGCCTCAATTTTACATTCCCATCTGATCTCTGTGTTGTTCATTTCTTTGGTGTACAAAAATCTTTTGATGTCAACCTTGTATTAATCAAGAGGTGGAGAATTCTTCATGTGTGCCATATTCTGCAAGAAGAAATTTCCCATTTTCTTAAAGGGCCGACCCCTCAACCTGACAAGTGCACTCGCATGTTCTAGAAGCCCCAGCTGGAGAAAATGGTTGCTTAGTTTCTACACCATTAATCCCGTTTATCATCTGGTATGTTGAAAGGCAGTTCATCTTTTGTAGTTTGTTGTGTGCCTACAGTATTTTGATGGGCTTTCAAACAGCTGCAAGTGCGAAAGTATTCAAGCTTGTGATTGGAAGGGCCAAAAGGGGCCATAAAAGTCTTTGGCGAGTCGGATTAATGAAAATCCCAAGGCTTTTTATATGTACATTTAAAAAAGAGAGGGTAACCAGGAAGAGGTCTGGACCACTCATGGATAAAGGAGGGAATTCGTGCTTAAAATCAGAGTATGTAGGTGAGTTACTAAACGAGCAATTTGCATCTGCTGCACAAAGGACATAGAGGACAGTGAGATCAGTGTGGAGAATGCTAATAAGCAAGGACAGATTGAGATCAAGAAGGAAACGGTATTGGGGCTCTTGAAGAGCATTAAGGCGGATAAATCCCCTGAGCCTGATGGATCTAATCCTGGTTATTAAGAGAAGCAAGAGGAGAATCCAGGAGCTATGACGAAGACCGTTGCGACTTCTCTAACTGCAGGCGAGGTCCTGGAGGACCAGGGAGTAGCCAATGTTGACCCTTTGTTTAAGAATGGAAGTAAAGATAATCAAAGGGATTTTAGGATGGTGAGCCTCACGTTAGTGATAGGGAAGTTATTGGAGTAGATTCTTTGGATAGGCAGAACCCCCCCATCTGTAGGCTGATTCAGCAGATTAAAATGCATTCGAGTCACTGTGATTTGGTCGTATGGATTCAGAACTGGCTTAATCATAATAGACAAAAGGTTGTGGTGGACAGATGTTGTTCTGGTTGGAGGTTTAAGACCAGTCTGCAGGGATCTATGCCAGAACCTCTGATCTATATGTAAATGACTTGGGTGTAAATCTAGATAGTTGGTAGATGACACCAAGATTGCTGGATTTGCAGACAGTGAAGAAGGCTGTTACAGCATACAGCAGGATACAGATCAACTACAGAAATGGGTGGAGAAATGGCAGTTTAATCCGAGCAAGTGTGAGATGTTGCAACTTGGAAGGTCGAGTGCCGCAAAACCTTGATGAGTAGGGGGATCTTGGTCTCCGTGAAATGGTAACTCAACTAGATGGAGTGGTAACAAATACATATGGTAAGCTTGCCTTCATTGGTCAGGGGTTTGAGCATAAGAGCCAGGAAATTATGATGTAGCATAATAAACTTTGGTTTACAGGAAGGATGTGGAGGCTTTGAAGAGGATGCAGAAGAGGTTTACCAGAATGTTGCATGGATAAGGTAGTATTAGCAACAGCGAAAGGTTGGACGGATTTGGATTGTTGTTTTCTGGAATATCAGAGACTGAGGGGAAAACTGATAGAAGTATATAAGATAGATTGTCAGAACCATTTTCCCAAGGAGGAAATTTCGAAGACCGGTGGACATAACTTTAAAGTGAACGGGGCAGAGTTTAAAAGAGATGTGCGTGGCAAGTTTTTTTCCCCCCAGAAGGTGCCTGGAATGTGCTGCCAGGGATGGAGATGGAGGCAGATATGATGGTGGCATTTAAGAGGCTTTGCGATAGGCACATGGATATGTAGGGAACAGAGGGATATAGATCCAGTGCAGTCAAATGAGATTAGTTTATATTTACGTTAGTTTTGGCACAGACGTGCATACAGTACAGTTCCTATTCTGTACTTTTTTATGTTCTGTGTAGTTTGGTCATAAGTGACAGGAGTGGACGTGGGCCGATAAAATAATCTCTGCCATTCAATCATGGCTGATCTATCTTTCCCTCCTAGCCCCATTCTCCTACCTTCTCCCCATAACCTCTGACACCTTCACTAATCATGTTTGAACGTATATTTCCCTCCTTCATACTGGGGAAATCCTCCATTGTGTCACATATCGTCAGGAGCATATCTTATAGCTGAATATAGGGCATTCATACGAACTATCGGAATAGAAACCTATCTCAAATTTTGTTACCTCCAGTGTCCATTTTCCTTGCTGCTCCTTTACTGAGCAGACAACCAACTTTAGTTGAATTGAGAATGTGCAAGAATGGTTACAAAGTGGCAGTAATGCGATGGTGGTAAGCTTCAATATGGGGCATGCTTATCGATCACTAGAAGCACATGGAAAAATCTGCCCTGCACATCGCTTTTAAACTTTGCCCATGTCACCGTAAAGCTACGCCTGCAAAGATTCCGACTGTTTATCTATGCCTTTCATAATTTTTTCTTCTATCAGGTCTCCCCTCAACCTCTGATGTTTCAGACAAAACAGAACAAGTTAGTCCAACCTCTCTTTATAGCTTATACTTTCTAATTCAGACAGCGTTCTGTAAACTTGTTCTGTCCCAAAATCGACTTTTACAGCCACTTCATGATGTACCAGCGTTTGCACTCAATACAATGAGGGCAAGCATGCAGACAATGCAAGCCTCTATGCCACACTGTCCATTTGACTCGCCTGTTTTTGGGAACCATATACCTCTACTCACAGATCTCTCTGTTCTGCAAAGCTCTCCAGGGCTCGACCATTAACTGTACTTGACATACCAACGATCAGTGGCCAAAGCTGAATTTTATTTACAATTCCTTAGCTCACCTTCCTAATTGATCCTGATCTTATTGTAAGCTAAAATATTCTCGCAGTCTACCACAAATTTTGGTGTCATCTGCAAATTTGCTAACAATGTTAACGGCATTGCCATCCAAATCGTTGATGTACGATATGATACGAACAAACTTTATTTTTCCCAGGGGGAAATATTAGTGGACACCCTGTGGCACAACACTGGTCAGAGACCTCCAATTAGAAAAATACTATCTTGTATGTCAAAGGTAGACAAAAAAGCTGGAGAAACTCAGCGGGTGAGACAGCACCTATGGAGCAAAGGAATAGGCGACGTTTCGGGTCTGATGTCGGGGGGTTGTCGGGAAAAAGAAAGGAGGAGGCGGACTCGAAACGTCACCTATTCCTTCGCTCCATAGATGCTACCTTTATGTGTTTTAAAACTGCTACTGCCTTGACCTCGTCAATCCACTTCATCAATCTTATTTAAAAAAACTCAAATCAATTTTGTGAGGCATGATTTCCAGCACACAAAGCCATGCTGATGATCCCTAATCACCCGTGCCTTTCAAATGCGTGCAGATCTTGTCTCAGAATCTCCTCCCCTAATTTTCCAAGCAATGATTTTAGGTTCATTGTTGGTTGTTCCCTGGCTTGATTTGCACCCCATCTTAAATAAAGGCCATCTCTCCTGTACATTGGTGAGACAAAGTTCAGACTTGGTGACCGCATACTCAATACTTCTGTCGATCAGCCAAGGCCTACTGGATCTCCTGGTTATTAACCATTTTAACTCCCTTTGGCATCCCCATACTAACCTGTGTCCTGGGCCGCCTCCATTGGATGAATGGGGGTACACGCTGTAGCGGCAAATTTTGATATCGTTCAAGAGATTACTCCCTCTAGCTGCTAAATGGACTACATGGTTAAGGGGAATGTCGTTATTTGCATGCGAGCTTCCGTCCGAGACCGTCAGAGCTTCTTCACAGAGCCCTCCGGTTCTTCCTCGACCAGAGGAGCAACCTATACCCAGCCACTGACACTCTCCTCCGCTTAGCGGAATTGGTCCTCACCCTCAACAACTTTACATTTGACTCCTCCCATTTCCTCCAAACACAAGGCGTAGCTATGGGCACACGCATGGGCCCCAGCTACGCCTGCCTCTTTGTCGGGTACGTTGAACAATCCTTGTTCGAGACGTACCAGGGCCCCATCCCCGACCTCTACCTCTGTTACATTGACGACTGCTTTGGGGCCACCTCCTGCACGTACACACAACTGACTGACTTCATCCACTTCACCACCAACTTCCATCCGGCACTCCAATACACCTGGACGATTTCCGACACTTCCCTACCATTCCTTGACCTCACCATCTCCATCGCAGGGGACAGACTCCTGACCGACATACATTACAAACCCACTGACTCACATGGCTATCTGGACTACACGTCTTCCCACCATGCCCCCTGTAAAGACTCCATCCCCTACTCCCAATTCCTCCGCCTACGCCGCATCTGTTCCCAGGATGAGACATTCCATACCAGGGCATCGGAAATGTCCTCGTTCTTCAGGGAACGGGGATTCCCCTCCGCCACCATAGATGAGGCTCACACCAGGGTCTCATCCATACCCCGTAACACTGCTCTCTCTCCCCATCCCCGCACTCGCAACAAGGGCAGAGTCCCTCTGGTCCTCACCTTTCACCCCACCAGCCGGCAAATACAACACATAATCCTCAGCCATTTCCGCCACCTCCAACGTGACCCCACCACTCGCCACATCTTCCCATCTCCCCCCATGTCTGCCTTCCGCAAAGACCGCTCCCTCCGCAACTCCCTCGTCAATTCTTCCCTTCCCTCCCGCACCACCCCCTCCCCGGGCACTTTCCGTTGCAACCGCAAGAAATGCAACACCTGTCCCTTCACCTCCCCCCTCGACTCCATTCAAGGACTCCCAGCAGTCGTTCCAGGTGCGACAAAGGTTCACCTGTATCTCCTCCAACCTCATCTACTGCATCCGCTGCTCTAGATGTCAGCTGATTTACATCGGGGAGACTAAGCGTAGGTTGGGCGATCGTTTCGCCGAACACCTCCGCTCAGTCCGCAATAACCTACCTGAACTCCCGGTGGCTCAGCACTTCAACTCCCCCTCCCATTCCCAATCCGACCTCTCTGTCCTGGGTCTCCTCCATTGCCAGAGTGAGCAACAGCGGAAATTGGAGGAACAGCACCTCATATTCCGTCTAGGGACCTTGCGTCCGGATGGCATTAACATTGAATTCTCCCAATTTTGCTAGCCCTTGCTGTCTCCTCCCCTTCCTTAACCCTCTAGCTGTCTCCTCCCACCCTCCCATCCGCCCGCCCTCGGGCTCCTCCTCCTCCTCCCCTTTTCCTTCCTTCTCCCCCACCCCCCATCAGTCTGAAGAAGGGTTTCGGCCCGAAACGTCGCCTATTTCCTTCGCTCCATAGATGCTGCTGCACCCGCTGAGTTTCCCCAGCAATTTTGTGTACCTTCAATCTTCAAAACATAGTCCTTTGATTAATAAATTCTTTATTGTTGATGAAAAACAATAAGGTACATCCAAACTTCTTCCAACTTGTACACTATAATCTTCATTGAACTCCAGCATATTGCATTAAACATTAGAAAGCTCCTCGTGTCTCCATTACACTTCGCATGATGACACACGCAAATTGGAGAAAACAGAGCCTCATATTTTGTTGGCCAGCTTGCAACCCGACAGTTGAATTCTCTAATTTTCGGTAACTTTTATAAACATTGCCCTCCTCCTCCCATTCCTGCGAAAGAACAGTTAACCAGTTTGCAACGATGTATCCCTCTTGGGATCACACCGTCCCTAGCCAACAATCGGCCTATCAGGGAACCTCCCCATGTTTGATGTCATCTGCTGCTGGCCCTGAATTTGTCTTGGTTATCCCTCTCCAAGTTTTTTCCTCTTCCCCCCCCCCCCCCCCCCCCCCCCCCCCCAGTAGTTGAAGGATCCCTAGGTACACAAAAAAGCTGGAGAAACTCAGCGGGTGCAGCAGCATCTATGGAGCGAAGGAAATAGGCAAAGTTTCGGGCCGAAACCCTTCTTCAGAAGGATCCCTGCCTGAAATGTCACAAATCCGTTTTTCTCCAGGGAAGCTGCTTGACCCACTGAGTTACTCCAGCATTTTGAGTCGATCTACAGTATAAACCAGCATCTGCAGTTCCTTCTTATTATGCCAGTCACTGTCCAGTTTCCAGAGTGTAGGAGTGCAGTGAAGCGTCACTAAACTCATTTGAGATGACTTTATAGTTTAGGTGTTTTGTTATATAAGAAATTAGGGAAAATATACGGAAATCATATTGAAACATAGTGTATTATAGAATGTTGCACTCAATACATGGAGGGTGTTTTCCCTGGTTAGTATTTCTCTGAGTGCAGGTCTGTGACGGGGTGTTTTTCAAGGATTAGTGCTGGGACCTTTGTTATTTGTCATTATGTATAAATTATTTTGATCAAAATATTTGGATATTTGGATGCTCTTGCTAGTAGATTTGCAACAACTCAAATGTTGGTAGAGAGTTGTGGATGATAAAGAAAGTTGTCAAAGCGCACTTCACGATATAGGTCAACTGGCAGTTTGGTTAATGTGGACAAGCACGAGATGCAGCATTTTGGGAGTTCGAATGGAAGAAAAAATAATAAATATCACAATTCTGCATTGATGTACAGAGGGATCCTGGGGTGCAAGTCCATTTCTCCCGAAAGTGGTAACACAAGTGGATAGAGATGTAAAGAAAGCACATGGTGTGCAATTCTTGTCGCCACACAATGGGAAGGATGTAGAGGTTTATTATTAATGTTTTATGTTTCATTCTTAACTGTCATTGTATGTCATGTTGTCACTTGTAGGTGGAGCACCAAGGCAAATTCCTTGTATGTGAATACTTGGCAAATAAACTTATTCATTCATTCATTTAGGAGGATGTGTGGAAGAAGTTCATCAGGATTTTGCCAATATTGGAGAATATTAGCTTTAAAGAGAGGTTGGACAAACTTGAATTGTTTTCTCTGGACATGGAGGCAGAGGGCAGATCTGATACGATGGGAGCATTTAATTAACATTTTGACAGACATATGAATTGTCAGGAAATAGAGGGATAAACACCATATGCAGGCAAATGGATTGGATTAATTAGCATCATGGTCGATGCAAACATAATGGAATGAAGGGCTTGTACCTACGTTGTGTTTTTCTATGTTCTATGACGAAAACTTCACTGAGGGGAATGGATTTTTGGAATTCTAGGCATATGAAACCTATTGAGTTTGTTCAAACAGACTGTTTGATTTCAGGGCATTAAGAGAACCAAAAGATATTGTGGTAGAAGATACATTGAAGTGGAGATAAGTAAATATTCAGGGCTTTTTTTGGATTGTTTTGGTGATTTGGTGTTGAAAACATCTTAATTTAGAAACTGAATTCTTTGAGTGAAATTTTATGTTCTCATTGAAGGGTTTTTCCTAGTTCTTTCCGTATATCACGTTATTTTAGAGAGATACAGCATAGAAATTAGTTCTTCATACCACTGAGGACTGTGTTTATTATCTGCATGTATACATGGGGAGTTCTTTATCTGATCATGTGCACATCTTATTTATTTTTGTTTATTCTTTCTTTCACTTCTACTGACCAATTCTTTTCTATCACTATCCCTGCCTCACGTCTCATAGGTTTTGTCTGGATGCACACACTCCTGTAGCTGTGTTTTGACTTAATAATTATATTTTCTATTGCCATGTTATTTACACCAAATATTCTGGTTTGATTACCAAAGCGTAAAACAGGATAGTTGGGGTTTTTGGAAGTGCATCCTGTGCATTATGGGAGTACATGTGATGTTGGTGAATGGTAGGGTTTGGGGGCATTATTGCAGAATATGGGGACCTTGGAGTGCAATTCCATGGATCTTCAAGGCGGTAACGCCTTAGATAACTTGGTTACGAAAGTATATTGACAGCACAGGCACTGGTTTCTGGCTACTGAAGGAGGGAATTTTATACCTTTGGAAGACCTCGGCTAGAGCACTGCATGCGGTCATCAAGCTATTGGAATGATGTTGGAGAGGGTGCAGAGTAGAATCGCCACAATGTTGCCTAGGATGGAGAAGAGGCTGGAGAAGCTAGGTCAGTTCTAGACAAAATTAAGAGGGGACGGTTGAGATATATAGACTAAGGAAGAGTAGATGAACAAGACAGTAGGAATTTCTTAGGCATGAGGGCTATGGACAGAGTGCTGGGCAGTGGGATTAATACCGAAGAGTGCCCACTGGTTGGCATGGTGAGTCAAATGGCCTGTTTCTATGCTATGATTCTGTAAATGGGTTGAAAGATAATTTGCTGCAGTAGGTGAGTTTATGATGCTGAAGAGCAGATTTATGAAGAGCAGATTATTCCTTAACTTTATGTCAGCAATTGCTTCAGAACTGCAAAAAGTTGATTATTCTTGGTGAAAGGTGGTTAGTGTTGTCTAGTTCCAGTTGCACCCGTTTAGATTGTGGCAGTAAGTAAGTAATTCTATTTCAGTTGAAAATTCTGGAAATACTGCAGTTAAGGGAACATCATTGGAAGGAAAAAAACAGTCACCTTAATGAGAACTTGTGAATCTTGAGTTTTGAGCATTGAGATTTATTGAGAGCATCCTACTTTGGGCAATAGTTGTATAAGAGAGTCATAGATTAATACAGTGTGGAAACAGACGCTTCGGCCCAACATGCCCACGCTGACCAACATGTCCCATCTACACTAGTCCCACCTTGCCCATGTCTCTCGAAACCTATCCTGTTCATGTATCTGTCCAAATGTCTCTGAAACGTTAAGATAGAACCTGCCCCAACTACCTCCACCAGCAGTTCATTCCATATGCCCATCTGAACACTTTTACTACCTTTATTTTAATTTCCACAAGTTTTTAAAAAAATAGTCCAGTAATATAACAAATCCTCAGTTTATTATTTAGCTGCACACAGTGGTGCAGCTGGTGGAGCAGCTGCCTCACAGTGCCAGAGACCTAGAATTGATCCTGACCTTGGGAGCTGTCTGTGTGGAGTTTATATGTCCTCTCTGTGACTGCGTAGGTTTCCTCTGGGTGCTCTGGATTCCAACCACATCAAAAACATTTGCAGGTTTGATGGTTACATTTTCCTGAGTGTGCAGGGAGTGGAGGAGAAAGTGGGATAACAGAGCTAGTGTGAATGGATGGTTGATGGTCGGTGTGGACTCGGTTGGCAGAAGGACCTGTTTCCATATTGTGTCTTTCAATCAATCAGTCAATTCAATGAAAACAACTAGTTATCCATGTAGTTATTAATATTGAGGTCTTTAGACATTTCCATGCTCAAAGCAAAGATTTGGGGTAATGATGGAGTGGGAGGTGGTTGGCTAGGTAAGTTGTGTAACCCTGGGAACAACAGTTGTTATAGTGATGTCATAGTAGTAACAGTAAAATATTTGGTTGTAGTTAAATGGAAAAACAAGACAAGTGCTTCATTCCTAAATCTTTATTGAAGCTTGGCTGTTAGGAGATGCCTTTCAGCTGTAGACCAATGTTTCACTTGTTACACGGTAGATAATATTCAAAATTATATTCTTACTAGTGCTTAAATGTATTTAATTTTCCGTCCCTCCTGCAAAAAACTGCAATTTTCAGCTGGTTTTTGGAGGAGATGCTATAGCTCTTTTTAAAAAAAAATTTATATAGTTATTCACAGGATGTAGATGTTATTGTGCTGTCTTCAACTACTGCAGGCGCTGTTACAGAGCTTGTTGCTGTGATTCTAACATTTTAACATTGCGATGGTGAACCTTCGTATTTACAATCTAGGGAGTAATTTGAAGGGGGGGTGAGGCGTGTTGGAAGTGATTCAATTTACTTCTTCAGGTATAGATTGAAACTTGAGACATCTTGGTTAAGCTTGGTTTGTTATTACATTGCATCCTGTAGATGTAACATTTGTTTGTGGTAGTAATTGGATGGATATAATTTGGGGTTCAGCTGTTGCAGCGTTATCCTGGCAGGTTTTCAGATGTTCCATAGTACTCTAACATGAATTCTGTACATGGTGGCAGTATTTGAGAGGTTAGTCATGTTACACAAATCCCATTCCTTCACTGCTCTGTGGTACACTATTTACTATGGCAAGTAAATTAAGTTTCCAGCCATTGGCAGACCTAGTATGAATGATGGTAGAAGTTTATTATGATAGTGATTTGTGTTTTTGAAGATTGTTGGCTGGGATATTTCTTCTTGATGACTGGTTGTCAGACACTTGTGCATGAATATTATTGGCCATACTGACTTGTCGGGCTGTTTATTATTTGAATATTTGTGAAGGGGTGGTACATTGATGCAGCATTTAGTGTTGCTGCCCCACAGCTCAAACCCGTGGTATGATTCTGACCATGGATACCTTCTGCATGGTTTATACATGTTCTCTGTGATTGCATTTGTGCACAGTCATGTGATTGTATATGGGTGTTTGGTCACAGAAGAAATGGAGTGAGGATATGCTTCTGTGCTCTATGATCCAAACATTATTTTTTAGCAATCACTCCCACTCTTGACCATAATGAAGCCCCTGAAGATGATTGGGTAGCTCAAGTCAAGTCAAGAGAGTTTATTGTCATGTGTCCCAACTCCATTTGATCAACTTCCTAGATACAGTATTCATTTGTGCTGCAGATAAATGAATTGATAGTGCTCACTCTGCTGTTTAACTTGCATCCCTATTGGATCAACGCGTTGATGAAGTTTAAAACCAGATGATTCTGCTGAACCAGTGCTGTGGATTAGTGAGCTGATTATCTGTGACACTTTGTTTTGAAGATGGGTCCATGAATCATGCTTTTAATCATTTGGAGAAGATTGATCAGGCTATGTTAGAATTGTCCTATTATAATTAAAACACTGCTTGCACGGTCAATTTTCTTCCATTACCAAATAATTGTCACTTTGTTCGCTTAGTCAGCAACATGAATTGTTCTCGTTAATGTGGTATACTGATAGAATACTCTGTTGATTTGTTGCTTGTGAAACTGTTTCAATACAAAAAAACATATTCTCCAGTATGAAATTAGGCTTCAGATAGGTTATTCCCTCATTGCAATATGTTTGCTGCAGCTGGCATGCCATTCTACAGTCCCAGTTGAGTTATCATTGATCCTATCGGACCTCATTCATGCCAAATATCAGAAGAGAGTAATGGACACACAAACTGGATTCTCCTACTATTATTCCGAAAACCTGAATAGGATTTAGGGCAGCACAGTGGTTCAGCTTGCAGAGATGCTGCCTCACAGTGACATTACATGACACACAGAAAAGTGTAGCATAGGAAGAGGCCCTTGTCACAATATCCTTGCTGAACATGTTGCTGGCAGCACTGGTGCTGAAGTGGAATTGATTGAGATCGTCAGGTTCCTTGGTGTAAATATTATCAACTGTTCTGTCATGATCCAACCACATGAAGTGACAGCCAAGGAGGCACCAATTCTTCTATTTCCTCGGCAGACTGAAGAAATTTGGCATGTTTCCAATGACGTACAAACTTTCACAGATGCACCATAGAAAGCATACTGTTGGGATACGTCTCGGCTTGGTTTTGGAATTGCTCTGCCCAAGACCAGAAACAATTGCAGAGTTGTGGGTGCAGCCCAATCCTTCACATAGACCAGACTCCCCACCGTTGACTCTATCTACACTTCACGCTTTCCTCCCATGTCCTAAATATGTGCGGGTTAATAGATAAATTGGTTACAATATGATGAATGTGAAAATTTTGTATGGGGCAGGGATGTGGGGTAAGTTAATGAGAAAGTGAGGAGGATAAATTGATTTAGGAACATTACTCTAAATATGGGTGCTTGATGGCAAATGCAGACTTGGTGGCAGAAGGGTCAGTTTTTGTGCTCTATTCTCTGTTACTCTGACTCTTAACTCTGCTGTCCTGATGGGAACACTGAAGAAATGGGAAGAATTGACATGGCAATCGGTAAATGTAGACAATCTGAAAACATTTGATAGTATCTAAGGTTAGTTCCCAAATTTTGTAGCTTGTGAAATTGAATGGAAAATAATAATCTGAATGGGTAATTAGTTGAGCTGCACGAGAGGATATAGGAACAATCAAGTTGTACTCAAGTGGTAAAAGCTATTTGAAGTTTATCCATGAAGAAGGTATATGGGATATTGGCCTTCCTTAACCCAGGCAGAGAAATAAAGGCTCTAAAGGTCTTGAGTCAATTTTATAAAATCTTGGTGCTACATCGTCACAATTGTGTGAAATTCTGGTTTACACTCGATGGAGCAAAATACAACTCAGCAGCTCGAGCAGCAATTGCAGGGAAAATAAATTGTTGACATTTGTATTTGGGATTCTACTTTTACCAGGGTGTTTACCTGTGATGTGACTTTTCAGTAATGAGGAGAGACTCAATAGTCTGGAACTGTCTTTCTTGGAGCAGAGTGGGCCGAATGGGCACCTGATAGTTCACAAAATTATTAGATGCATGAATAGGAAAGACGATAAGAGACATTTTCCCATTACTGTGATATCTAAGACTGGAGGCCATCTGTTTAACGTGGAGTAAGGTTTTGATATCTGAGAGGGATGGGGGAAGAAAATTTCACCCTAAGGGTGGTTGCAATCTGGAAGGTACTGCCTGAAAAGTTGGTGATGGGGCAGGTTCTCTCACAACATTTATCAAGTGTCTGGATTAACACCCGAGTCATCAAGGCATAAATGGCTATGGACCAAGAACTGGTAAATGGAATTGTGTACATGATGGTTGTCTTCAGCCTCCGACATTCCTCCACTATTGTCAAAGTGGGAGTGGAATGGGAAATTTAAGTGAAAGATGATTGCAAAATTAGCATTGGCCTTGCAGCACAGAAGTAATATTGAATATACTGAACCACAATTAGATATTGGGTCAATTAGCTGAAAGTTTGCTCAAAGAAGTAGACTTTAAACACTGATAAACATTTTTTTTAAAGTATAACGGCAAAGATGCAATAAACTTTCCCTGAGCTATACACCTTGGTGGCTGAAGGCATTGGTGAAGCAGTTCTATTTGGGAATGATAGAGGACAGGCATTCCAACCTCCGCTGCCTCTTAATATACAATACAATACAATAGAAATTTATTTGTGATGTTTGCCTTGTGATATTTGCTATGATACATAACTGAAAGTTGTTAGTTTTAAGTTGTCCTGGAAGAATCTTCACTGAATTATCAGTAAGCAAGTTATTGTTAAGTAGGTGCCATGATTCCTTTGCCTTGATAATTAGGATGAGGGGATTGGGCAAAAATAGGCTGTAAGATTTGTTTAATGGATTATTGCCCAAAAAAACAATCTTCACTTTGCCAACTAAGTTCTACTTTCATAGCCATATTGAGTGATACCTTTTCCTCAGGAAACAGTTAGCTTTACTTAACCACCTGCACTACTTTTGAATTGTGGCCTTTGTGTTAATTGAAATCGGTCTGCCGGCAGATACTATTTCATTTATTATTTCATCAAAGAATGACTTGATTAGGCTGACATGCTGTTGAGGGTGGCTTCCTTCCTGGATTCATCAGATGAACAACACATTTATGTTTCTGCTTCACAGGAATGACTACACTATGGCATAAGATACAAACAAAAGCTTGATCAAAGAGCTGTTAAGGTGTGCTTTATTATATCTGGTTTATTATTATCATGTGCATTGAGATACAGTGAAAAACTTTGCGTGCTCTCTGGTCAAATCATACCATACAAAGGGAGTGCAATCATGCTATACATAAGTACAACTGGTAGTGCTAAGAGAAAAATACCAGAGTTCAGAATATAGTGTTACTGCAAATGTGCCACTTGGTTTGTGGTCAATCTTGCGAGGGAAGGGAGTCTTAGTTTGTGGTCAATTGTGCCTCGGGAAAGCAACCAACATAATCAAGGACCATTTGTACCCATCGTTCCCTGTTCGCACACCCTTGAATGGAATGGCTAGTGAATGGTGTTTGAGATGACGAATGTTGTGGACAACTTCAACCTCATCAGTGAACAGAGGGAGTAGAATGCTGTACTTATCCTGTGCCTAGAGGCATAAAAAAAACAGGTACAGGAATAGGCCCTCAATATGATCATGGCTGATCATCTAAAATCATTACTCCGTTCCTGCTTTTTCCCTCATATCCCTTCATTCCTTTAGCCCTAAGAGCTAAATCTAACTCTCTTTAAAACATCCAGTGAATTGGCCTCCACTGCCTTCTGTGGCAGAGAATTCCACAGATTCACAACTCTCTGGGTGAAAAAGGTTTTCCTCATGTCTGATCGGCTGTTAGGACAGGTTGAAATGCATTATAGAGTAGAAAGTATCTTAGTTTTCAGATTTTCCCCTTTTCCATAGTCTTTACAGCCTTTTTCTAGCTTGAGTGGAGCCAGGGCGCCGTCCTGTGTGGTATGGCTGCCCAGCCTGCAGCTGTTCGTTTTTCACTCTTTTTTATTTTTAGTGAGTTTTAGTGTTTTATTTTTGGAGCTCTAGTCTTTTTTTATGTGTGGGGTGGGGGAGAGGAAGGGGGAAACTACTTTTGACTTTCGACCCGTCCTCGCGGCCTACCAGCGGGCCTGGAGCGGCGTTTCCTGAGGGGACTGCCCAGTACTTCGGCGGCGGCGGCACAGCGCTGGAGCGCTATTGCGGAGCGGGTGATGCCTTGCCTGGGTCGCCGTGCTGGAGCTCCGGTGAGCTGAAGACCGCCGATGAAACATCGCGGAGCTGCGGGTCTGTGGAGCGGGCGGCGGCGGTGCTGAACTTTTCAACGTGATCCTGGGATCTCTCGCCGAGATCGCCAGTGGTGGAGCTCCATCCGGCGTGGCCTTGTTGGCTTCGGAAGCCACGGTAAGGAAAGCGGCCGTTCCAGGTTTCCCAAGCCGCTGAGAGGATTCTCCCGACGCCGGAGCACCATCACCCGGCGAGAACGGCCTGGAACATTGGGCCTCCGTAAAGGCAGCTGTGGAGGCCTCAATAGGCCCGACTATGGGTGGACATGGCATGGGGACTGGACATTGTGCTTTCCCTCATAATGGAAACCATTGTGGGGGGATGTTTTTATGTTTAAATTTCTTTATTAATGTTATGTCTGTATTCTTTCTTTATGTGCTGCATTGGCAAGAAGCATTTCACTACACCTAGGTGTATGTGACCAATAAAATAACCTTTGAACCTTAGCTGAATGTTCCTGAGCTGTTCACCTTCTAATATTATGAGCCTGAATGTGTTGCCAAGGACTGGCATGTGGGTGGTAGAGCTTTGGACTAAGAATAGTTTCATGGCGCCAGAAGTAATATTATACACAAGGGGAGAGAAACTGTTGTTGATTATTCTCTGCTAAACTTTGTTAATAAAAACTATTGCAGGCTCATAAACCTGGATTACAAAGAAATATTGAAGGAAGAATACTTTAGGCATATTGGGAAGAATGAGAAATTAATTATTATCATCGCAACAGGGTGATTTGGTGCAATAGCAAGGCTGGAAACCTTTTTTGGATTGAAAAATATGTTTTTTGATATGCAACGATGTGTTCACGCAAAGGAAACATTAGAAATGATGGCTTGGGTACTAGGTTGAAAGTTATGCTCGTATTCATTCACATTAGACAATAGACAACAGGTGCAGGAGTAGGACATTCGGCCCTTCGAGCCAGCACCGCCATTCAATGTGATCATGGCTGATCATCCCCAATCAGTACCCCGTTCCTGCCTTTTCCCCATATCCCCTGACTCCGCTATCTTTAAGAGCCCTGTCCAGCTCTCTCTTGAAAGCATCCAGAGAACTTGCCTCCACCGCCCTCTGAGGCAGAGAATTCCACACACTCACAACTCTCTGAAAAAAAGTGTTTCCTCGTCTCTGTTCTAAATGGCTTACCCCTTATTCTTAAACTGTGGCCCCTGGTTCTGGACTCCCCCAACATCGGGAACACGTTTCCTGCCTCGAGCGTGTCCAAACCCTTACCAATCTTGTATGTTTCAATAAGATATCCTCTCATCCTTCAAAACTCCAGAGTGTACAAGCCCAGCTGCTTCATTCTCTCAGCATATGACAGTCCCGCCATCCCGGGAATTAACCTTGTAAACCTATGCTGCATTCCCTCAATAGCAAGAATGTCCTTCATCAAATTAGGGGACCAAAACTGTACACAATACTCCAGGTGTGGTCTCACTAGGGCCCTGTACAACTGCAGAAGGACCTCTTTGCTCCTATACTCGACTCCTCTTGTTATAAAGGCCAACATGCCATTCGCTTTCTTCACTGCCTGCTATACCTGCATGCATACTTTCATAGACTGATGAACAAGGACCCCCAGATCCGGCTGTACTTCCCCTTTTCCCAACTTGACACCATTTAGATAGTTATCTGAACATAGAACATAGAATAATCTTGAACATAGTCTTTCTACTTATAGCACCAGTTTTGATTTTTCTTTCATGAAAAAGGGGCATCTTTATTGCTGCAAAAGACAAATATGGTGTGATGAGATTTTTTTTCTCTCACCATCAATGTGGAGATATGTTGAAAGATAGTCTAATATCTTTGAACGTGTGGTTTGTGTAGATTAGTGCATGCTCCTTTTCGATCTGAGCGTAGCGCTGCTCAGCAGGGGTCATGGTGCGAGAAGCATAGGAAACAGGCAGCTGCTGGTCGTCATGGAGCTGCAGGCAGGCAGCACCGAGGCCGAACTGAGATGCATCGCAAGTGAGGACAATTGGCCTGTTTAGATCGAAGAACTTGAGAGTCGGGGTGCGTGCGAGCTTGGACTTCAGGGCCACGAATGCCGACTGGTGATGCGGGAGCCAGACCCAGGCATTGTCCTTCTTGATCAGCTCCCTCAGAGGAGCACTCAGTTCGCTGAGGTCGGGTATGAACTTCCCCAGGTAGTTGACCATGCCCAGAAAGCGCTGCAGGCCGGGCACGTTGGTGGGAACGGGCATTTCGTAAGTGACTTCCGGAACGCGGAACCGACACTTCTTCGGGTTGAGTTTGAGATTGATCTCACGAGCCCTGTCCAGGACTTGGCGGAGGTGCAGGTCGTGCTCAGCGACGTCCCTCTCGTACACCAGGATGTCATCCACGATGATAGCGCACGGCAACCCGGCAAACAGCTGTTCCATGGTGCGCTGGAAAACCTCGCTTGCTGAGTTGATCCCAAAAGGCATGCGGAGAAAACGGAACCTGCCGAAGGGTGTGATAAAGGTGGTCAGGAAGGAGGAACGTTCATCCAGAGGGATCTGCCAGAAGGAGCTCTTGGCATCTAGGACCGAGAAGACTGTGGCCGGACCGACCGACCAGGGCACCGCCGCTGCGCCCGCTAAGGTCACCCCTCGTCGCTGCCCAAATTGCAATTTCTCTTCCCGCCAATTCAACGTTTGCCCAGCGCAGGGTAAAACTTGTAATTCCTGCGGGAAGCTGAACCACTTTTCTGCGGCATGTCGATCCCGTGGGAAACCTGCCCCTGCTCCAAGAAGGAGTCTAAACAACCTTGTAGACTCTGGTTCCCAGTACCAGTCGGATGAACTCCCTGACTCTGATACGAGCTCCTCCCATGGTGATTCAACTGTGTTTTCGCTTTTGGGTGCACCTGCATTGATAACGGATCCCTCTGTACATGTTACTGTGAATGGCCACTCCTTCCCTGCGAAGGTCGATACTGGTGCTTTTGCCAATGTTATGTCTGTTAGCCTTTTCAAGCAGATAAGATCTGGGGAGAGGGTTACTCCCGATGACTCCCGCCTTCATGCCTATGGGGGAGGTGTTCTGGTCCCTATGGGGAAGTTCACTGCCAAGAAGGACAAGAGCGAGATCAGGATCTGCATCAACCCGAAAGACCTGAACCTTGCCATCAAGCGCCTGCACTACCCCATGCGGACAGTGGAGGACGTCGCTGCACAGGTCGGTCCGGAGCCCTGCCGCTGTCAAGGAGCGCATCATCGAGAAGCAGGCCATCCAGAAGCGCTCCTTTGACAAGTTGTCCCGTCCCCTTCCCCGTCTGTTCCCGGGCCAGGTTGTCCGGATGCAGTCCCCCTCCGGTCACTACCGGCTGGCCGTTGTCGTTGGCAATGCTGACTCTCCCCGGTCATACCTGATTGACTACGAGGGCACCGTGTACCGTCGGTCCCGCCAGCACCTGCTGCTTGTCAACGAGCCTGCTCCGCCTCCCGCAGACCCATTTTCACCGCCTGTCCCTTCCCCCTTGCCCGAAACTCCTCCTGCCCCTGTCACTCCTCGCATGCCCCGGAAACTGCCCTCTCAGCTCTCTGCCCCGCTCACGCCAGCCTCCTTCTCCTGCCTCGCCTGCGAGTGTACCTGTTTCGCCTCCCCGTTCTCCTCCTTCCCCTGGGCGCTCTTCACCCGGATCTCCCGTCTCTGTCCCTGCTCCCGTCCCTGCGGCTCCTGCGGTTGAGGGGGAAGGCAGGTTGCGCACCCGCTCTGGGCGGTTGGTCAAGCCGCCTGTCCGTTACGGGGTGTTTGAGTAGCCTGTATCATGATATGTTTTAACTGTTCCCTGCGCGGTTTCTAATTCTAGCGTATGAGCCGTGTTTGCTCTGTGCAAGTGCAATGCTTTTGTTTCCAAGAGGAAGGATGCAGATCAGTGCATGCTCCTTTAACATAGTGACCTCACCACGACTAACCACTCCCCATTGTCTCTTGTATAATTGTAGCTTCCCCACCTCCAGCTCGCTCTCTAGCTCCAGTGATGACCACGGACAAGCTAGTGCATAGTGTGTGTAGTGCTTATAATAAAGTTATCTAGTAAAAGTCTTTGTGTGACAAGCAAGTCATTTTACAGTTTGTCTATGTGATTTCTCCATGATTGTTTTTTCCTTTTGTCCTTACAATCTTTGGTTCATGCGTTGGTAATGTTTTTTTTTGCTTGGTAGAATGTGTATTGAGGAGGGGGTGGAGTAAATTGTAGGTGTCAAATGACCAGTGGTGGTGTCATTTTAAGTAGCAAAAAAACTCAATCTCTGGAAAGCTTTCATTAGGATTTTGCAGTAATGTTGTAAAATGCAACTGCCAAATTATTATTTCATCTTGATGGGCAAGAATCCGTAATAAGGTCAGTCTGTCTAGTTTGTATATATTTCTTGCTCTGTGCTGTGTGATCCAGTTTTTTAATAGACTGTGCCGGCCAGGTGGTGATTACTTCATGTTTTTACAGTGTAGTGTTTCCAGAATTTGGGCCATTGAAATTATGCCAAAGTATAATGCTTCATGAGGGTTCACCTGATGCATATTTTTCTGGAGGAAAACTTGGAAAATAATGTGAGGAACACTCACGCCTTTGAAAACATTGTAACATTGCAATAGGAGCTGCCTTTTTTAGTTTGCCGGACAGGCTTCATACCATTATAGATTTTGAAATCGATTTCAAGATTAAAAGAACCCAAATCCTAAATTAAAAATTGAGGCATGTGCCCTGCTACTGTAATGCGTGTTGTGAGAGGTAATTAGATCACTCATTGAGGAAATTATAGTGCATTAGAAGCCATCTTTTTTCTAAGATCTCACTTGCCACGTCGACTCTGGCCAAAAGCATACAGGTGATGTGTTCTTCGGTGCCTATTTATGATAACTAGCTGCGAGGTGTCCAAGAATAGCAAGTTTGGCTCTTTCCAAAATTTTGATTCCAGTAAGAAAGCAGCCTTTGCAATGTGTCTTTGGATGCAGGTTCCAGAATTCAAGTCCTCATGGAATAAGCTTATACTCTGAACTGTATGTTCAGCATGAATTGCTTGCCTTAAATGAAATATTCATTGACAGGAGAGGGACATTTAAAAGTTGTCCTTGAGGTGCTATGTCTACTTTTGCCAAACTAGTATGGAAATGTTCTTTTTAACATGTTAATATTTGAAGACTACATTGTGCAGAATGAGGATCTTAATTTTAGAAATTTCACATTCTAAGCTTTACAATATTTACAATACAGTGGTTAAACTTGTGGTGTGCATTGACCGAAGTAGACCAGGAATGTAATGATCCCTGTGTTCAACCAGAATCTCAGCTGGTTTTGTCTTTCGTTTGCAGTTAGGAAAAGGTTCCATGGAGAAACAGACTATCTGATAAATTTGAAACATGAAGCAAACTAGCTGATATAGTTGCTCTCCAGTAATCTATGTTTAAAAGCTATGCGAGTGCCCAGTGAGGAAAATATCTGAATTATCTGTGGCATTGTCAGTTATGAGTAAAACTCTTTTGTTTATAGATTTTTCGAAAAGTTCATAAAGGAGGTAAATTTGAAGTATTGAATATAATATCTCAGCATAAAAGACAATCATTAGACGGTCTCTTTGGGTGCAATATAAATCTCCTACCATCCTATTTATTTTCACTTTCTTGCATTTAAACTTTTTTTGTTTAAACCATGTTACAGTGAAGATTCCAGCTTAAGCAGTTGGAAAGCTTGAATTGTGTTATTTCTGTATGAGTGAAAATCTAGGAGAATCTTGGCGTGTTTTTTGTAATTTAAGGTATCCATAGTCCAAAGGTGTAGTAGTCACTTGTGAAGCACATAAAATTATGTGGTATTGCGAGGTTTGTGCAGTGTAAAATTATGTGTCTTTATTGTGTTATTAGGTAGTCTGTCAGTGTGATAATCAGCATCTGCAGTTCCTCCCTCCACATGCTAATGAGATGTTTGCTGTATTTGTGTTATGGTGAATGGGACCAATCTGTCAGAAAGAGGCAGGCATATGATTCTACATACTTTCTATCTGGATTTTCAAAAAGCCTTCGATAAGGTGTTGCACGTGAAGCTGCTAAAGAAGATGAGGGCCCATGATACTGGCATGGATAGCAGGTTGGCTGGATGACAGAAGGCAAAGAGTGGCAATAATGGGCGTATCCCACAGGCGAATTTTCAACGGCTGAAAAAACGGCAACTGGAGCGGCGACTGTCAGAGCGGAACACGCATGCACGCACGCGCACGCACGCGCACACACACGCACGCACGCGGGAGAGGGCAAACGGGGGGAGCGCTGTCGTAAAAAATTCACACGTTGCAAAGCCAAGGTCATACAGACACACACAGAGATGAACAGGAAGGTTGGCGCTGTAAAACACAGCTAAAGCACAGTGTACGGTAAGTCCTTTAAAAGAGGGGGGAGAAGACAATTTTTAAGAAGCCAGAGATACACGGCTGTGAAGCTCGGCGGATATTTACAATACAATACAATACAATATTTATTGTCATTTGAGCCTCAGTGAGGCTCAAACCAAATTCCGTTTCCACAGCCATACAAACAAAGACAATTTCCTACAGACATACACACAATTTAATTCACACAAACATCCGTCACAGTGAACCCACTGTGATGGAAGGCAAAGTCTTTTCTCTCCCCTGTTCTCCATGTCTCTCCCGATGTCCAAGCCCCAGGCGGGCGATGATAAGTCCCACGGCCATTTTAGGCCGTGCCGGGCGATTTACGGCCCCGCTCCCGGTCTAAAAGTCACAGGCGGGCGCTGTAATGTCCCACGGCCATGAAGCTGTGCCGGACGATGTACGTCCCTGCTCCGGGTCGTTCCAACCCCGCGACACGGGCTGGAGAAGTCGCGTTGCGGGAGCTCCGGGAAGCGGTCTCTCCCCCCGGACCTGCAAGATCCCGATGTCCCAGTCCACCGGACCTGCGGCTGCGTTGCTGGAGCCTCCGAGCCCCAGGAGTCGAGTCGCAGCAGCGAGTCACCGCCGCTCCCCACGTTCCGAGGCCGGCCAGCGCCTAAATGGTGAGTAGACCGCAGATCCGCAGTCTCCCGAGCCCCCGGGTCGTTCAGGTTGAAGGCCGCTCCACGGTGCTAGGCCCCAACGACAACGGAGACCCGACACGGAAAAAGTCGGGTCTCCCGGACAGGGAAGAGATTTTAAACGGTTTCCCCCGCCCCCCGCCCCCCACATATACACATTTAAAACCAGTATTAAAAAACACCAACACTACATTTAACTAGACACAAAATTAAAAAAAGACAGACAGGCTGTAGGGGCCGCTGCAACGGGTGAGTCGCGCCGCCGCTAGCTTAACATTACCGGTCGGGTATCCTGGCTCTGAAAACTACTGCTTACCTTTTTTTTCCCAATGAGCCAATGAAATTCACCGTTCAGCACCAGTTACAACCTACGAGAACCTTCAACCTCCTTGAAAAATTCACGGCGACCATAATAAGGCCGGGACTGGTTCCCAGAGTGCGGGAACTCCTCACGACCACGAAGGGGACTCCCCGACAACCACCCGCGAACATGCCCATCAGGGGGCCATTTTCTGGTTGGCTGCTGGTGACTTGCAGTGTTCCACAGGGGTCGATGCTGGGGCCGCTACTCTTCATGGTGTATATTTGGATGAGGGAATAGAAGCCTTTGCAGATGATACGAAGATGGGTGGAGGGCAGGTAGTGTAGAGAAAGCAGGGTCTCTGCAGAAGGACTTGACAGGTTGGGAGAGTGGGCTGAGAAGTGGCAGATGGAATACAGCGCAACAAAGCGTGGAGCCATACATTTTGATAATAGGAATAAATGTGGACTATTTTCTAAATGGGGAGAGAATTGAGAAATTGGAGTTGCAAATGGATTTGGAAGTGTTGGTGCACAGTTCCTAAAATGTTAATTTCCAAGTCGAATTGGTAGTAAGGAAGGCAATTACAATGCTAGCATTTATTTTGAGAGAGCTAGGATACAAAAACAAGGATGTAATGCTGAGGATAGATGCCAAAAGCTGGAGTAACTCAGCGGAGCAGGCAGCATCTCTGGAGAGAAAGAATGTTGAGGCTTTAAGGCACTGGTCAGACTGCATTTGGAGTATTGTGAGCAGTGTTGGGCCCCATATCTGAGGAAGAATGTGCTGGTGTTGGAGAGGGTCCAGAAGAGGCTTACGAGAATGATCCCAAGAATGATTGGGTTAACATATGATGAACGTTTGACGGCACTGGGCCTCTACTAGTTGGAGTTTAGAAGGATGAGGCGGAACCTCATTGAAACTTATCGAATAGTGAAAGGCCTGGATAGAGTGAATGTGGAGAGGATGTTTTCACTAGTGGGAGAGTCTAGGACCAGAGGCCATAGTCTCAAAATAAAACGACGTACCTTGAGAAAGGAGATGAGGAGGAGTTTCGTTAGTCAGAGTGCGGTGTATATGTGGAATTCATTGCCACAGAAGATTGTGGAGGCTGTCAATGGATATTTGGAGATTGACAGATTCTTGATTAGTAAGATTGTCAGGAGTAATGGGGCGAGGTCAGGGGAATGGAGTTGACGGGGAAAGATAGATTAGCTATGATTGAATGGTGGAGAAAACCTGATGGGCCGAATGGCCTAATTCTGCTCCTTGAACTTATACACTATCTAGTTGTAACTTTAGAAGTAACTGAGGACACCTGCCGATTGACAATAAACTTCGAGCCATTCAATATGATCATGGCTGATCATCCACAATCAGTACCCCGTTCCTGCCTTCTCCCCATATCCCCTGACTCTGCTATCTTCAAGAGCCCTATCTAGCTCTCTCTTGAAAGTATCCAGAGAACCAGCCTCCACCGGCAGAGAATTCCACAGATTCCACAACTCTGTGTGAAAAAGTGTTTCCTCATCTCTGTTCTAAATGCTAAATGGATTGAGGCAAGGCTTGCATGTTCTTTGGGCTACAAAGTAAAGTTGGGCAGTATCGCTGACAATATCAGCAGACGCCACTTCCCTAGGTCAAACAATGGTCACTTTGAAAAGAAAATCAGTAGAAGGATGTCATCTGCCCTGTCAGCCTTGGGTGTGCCTGTTTCCACGGTCTCGGTAGCTAATGTAAAATCGGCTGTCTGGAGTGAATCCTACGACTGCACACCTGTACATGGTACTAACACCATCATCAAGTATGCAGATGATACAACGGTGATTGGCCTCATCAGCAACAACGATGAGTCGGCCTATAGGGAGGAGGTCCAGCTCCTGGCAGCATGGTGCGCTGACAACAACCTGGCACTTAACTCCAAGAAGACCAAGGAGCTCATTGTAGACTTCAGGAAGTCTAGTGGCGGCACGCACACCCCCATCCACATTAACGGGACGGAGGTGGAACGTGTTTCCAGCTTCAGGTTCCTAGGGATCAACATCTCCGATGACCTCTCTTGGTCCCACAATACCTCAACTCTTGTCAAGAAGGCTCACCAGTGTCTCTTCTTCCTGAGGAGACTGAAGAAGGTCCATCTGTCTCCTCAGATTCTGGTGAACTTCTACCGCTGCACCATCGAGAGCATCCTTACCAATTGTATCACAGTATGGTATGGCAACTGCTCTGTCTCCGACCGGAAAGCACTGCAGAGGGTAGTGAAAATTGCCCAACGCATCACCGGTTCCTCGCTCCCCTCCATTGAGTCTGTCCAAAGCCAGCGTTGTCTGCGAAGGGCGCTCAGCATCGCCAAGGACTGCTCTCCACAACCATGGACTGTTTACCTTCCTACCATCCGGGAGGCGCTACAGGTCTCTCCGTTGCCGGACCAGCAGGTCCAGGAACAGCTTCTTCCCTGCGGCTGTTACACTGCTCAACACTGTACCTACCGGTGACTGCCAATCACCCCCCCCCCCCCCCCCCACAGGAGAAACACTATGACTGTATGCATGTAAATAGATTTATTTATTCATTTTCTATGTCGCTCTTCCAGGGAGATACTAACTGCATTTCGTTGTCTCTGTACTGTACACTGACAATGACAATTAAAGTTGAATCTGAATCTGAATCCACCAAAAACAACTGAGCTGGATGGAGTCTCAGCCGCGTCCTCAAGACCTGCCCCGATCAACTGGCAGGAGTATTCGCAGTCATCTTTAACCCCTCTACACCATTCTAAGTCCCTATCTGCTTTAAGACTACTATCATCTTGGTGCCCAGGAAAAGCAAGGTGGTGTGCCTTAATGATGACTTTCTAGTAGTTCTGAAATCCACTATCATGAAGAACTTTGAGAGGCTGGTAATGGAGTACATGGGCCAGCTTCCCAGACAACCATGATCCACTGCAGTTTGGCTACTGTCACAACAAGTATATGGTGGACACCGTTTCCTTGGCCCTGCACTCATTTTTTGGAACATCTAGATAACAAGGACACCTACATCAGTCTCCTATTTATTGACTGCAGCTCTGCCATAACACCATAATAAGAATAAGCAACAAAAATTCTCCTCAATAATTCTCAACACTGTTGGCCCGCAAAGATGTATTCTCAGCCACTATACGCCCTTTACATTAGTTTCTGTGCTTTAACTCCATCCAGAAGTATGCAGATGAAACCATTGTAGTGGACCAGATCTCAAACAATGCAAGAGAGAATATAGGAAGGAGATAGGGAGCTTGATAACATGGTGTCAAGACAACAACCTCAATGTCAGCAAGACAAAGGAGCTAGTTATTGATTTTGTGAAGCGAGGTGGAGTATTTCGCCAATCGGCATCAATGGTGCCGTAGGGGAACTGGACAAGGGCTTAAAATTCCTAGGCATAAATATCACCAACAATCTTATCCTGGGAGAATGAGGCTACAGCAAAAAAACACCGCTACTTCCTCGGGAGACTGAGCGAGTTTGGCATTTCGCCAACTTGTACACATGCACTGTGGAAAGCATACTATCAGGTTGCATCAAAGCTTGCTTGGGAATAGCTCTGCCCAAGACCTTAAGAAATTGCACGAAGATGGAGGTAGAGCATGGTGACTCTCTGTGTGCTTGTCCCAGAGGAGAGTCCACTGTCATCCATTACAATCACGCTACTCTTCTAAATCTACCATAATTTCTAATCATATTTTACCAGGCTTCAGAATGAACCTTCCATAAGTATAGGTGCTGTCTGATTCACCTCAACCTGATTGTGGATATTGGACTTTGTCTATGAAACTGATTCGCTGCAATGCTGAGAACTATATTCTGCACTCTGTATCTTCCCTTTTGATCTATTGTACTTGAGTTGCAAATTGTATTTAGGTATATAATATCTGAATTGATTGGATAGCATGCAAAACAAAGTTTTTTACTGTACCTCTACAATGCTGTAAAACTATATTCTACACTCTGGTATTTAACTTTTTGCACTACCTTTTATACATGTGTATGACTTGATTATACTCATGTACAGTATGATTTAATTCAAGTTCAAGTTCAAGTTAGTTTATTGTCATGTGTCCCTGTATAGGACAATGAAATTCTTGCTTTGCTTAAGCACACAGAAAATAGTAGGCATTTACTACAAAACAGATAAATGTGTCCATATACCATGATATAAATATATACACACATGAATAAATAAACTGATAGTGCAAATAACAGAAAGTGGTTGGTAATAATCAGAGTTTTGTCCGAGCCAGGTTTAATAGCCTGATGGCTGAGGGGAAGTAACTATTCCTGAACCTGGTTGTTGCAGTCTTCAGGCTCCTGTACCTTCTACCTGAAGGTAGGAGGGAGATGAGTGTGTGGCCAGGATGGTGTGGGTCTTTCATGATACTGCCAGCCTTTTTGAGGCAGCGACTGCGATAGATCCCCTCGATGGAAGGAAGGTCAGAGCCGATGATGGACTGGGCAGTGTTTACTACTTTTTGTAGTCTTTTCCTTTCCAGGGCGCTCAAATTGCCGAACCAAGCCACGATGCAACCGGTCAGCATGCTCTCGACTGTGCACCTGTAGAAGTTAGAGAGAGTCTTCCTTGACAATCCGACTCTCCGTAATCTTCTCAGGAAGTAGAGGCGCTGATGTGCTTTTTTGATGATTGCATTAGTGTTCTCGGACCAGGAAAGATCTTCAGAGATGTGCACGCCCAGGAATTTGAAGCTCTTGACCCTTTCAACCATCGACCCGTTGATATAAATGGGGCTGTGGGTCCCCCTCCTACTCCTTCCAAAGTCCACAATCAGTTCCTTGGTTTTGCTGGTGTTGAGGGCCAGGTTATTGCGCTGGCACCATATGGACAGTTGCTCGATCTCTCTTCTGTACTCTGACTCATCCCCATCAGTGATACGCCCCACAATAGTGGTGTCGTCAGCGAACTTGATGATGGAGTTCGCACTGTGGTTCACTACGCAGTCATGGGTATAGAGTGAGTACAGCAGGGGGCTGAGCACGCAGCCTTGAGGTGCTCCCGTGCTGATTGTTATTGAGGCTGACACATTTCCACCAATACGAACAGACTGTGGTCTGTGGACGAGGAAGTCGAGGATCCAGTTGCAGAGGGATGCGCAGAGACCCAGTTCTGCGAGTTTGGTAACCAGTTTGGAGGGGATGATTGTGTTAAATGCCGAGCTGTAATCAATGAATAACATCCTGACATATGAGTTTTTGTTGTCCAAGTGGTCCAGTGCGGAGTGGAGGGCCAGCGAGATCGCATCCACCGTTGATCTGTTGTGGCGGTACGCGAACTGCAGTGGGTCCAGGTTTTTGTCGATGTAGGAGTTGATTTGCTCCATGATCAACCTCTCAAAGCACTTCATCACCACCGGCGTTAGTGCCACTGGTCGATAGTCATTGAGGCATGTCACCTTACTCTTCTTGGGCACCGGTATAATTGATGCCCTTTTAAAGCAGGTGGGGACCTCAGACCTCAGAAGTGAGAGATTGAAAATGTCCGTAAAAACTCCCGCCAGTTGGTCCGCACAGGTTTTTAGAACACGGCCGGGTATACCATCAGGACCAGGTGCTTTTCGGGGGTTCACCCCTCTGAAGGATTTCCTGACATCGGCCTCTGTGACTGAGACTGAAATGCCATCGCAGCGAATGGGGGATCGGGAAGGCACATCAGTATTCTCCCTGTCAAAGCGTGCGTAAAATGCATTGAGCTCGTCAGGGAGTGATGTTACACCGGCATTCGAGCTGCCTCCTGGTTTTGCCTTGTAGGAGGTGATTGCATTCAGACCCAGCCACAGCTGCCGAACATCTGTCTCGTCCTCCAGTTTGGAGCAGAAGTCTTAATTGCACACAAACAAGTTTTTATTAATATACCTCAGTACATGTGACAATAACAAACCAATAAACCAATGGATAAGTATTTACAGAGTTCTATTTTGCCATAGAATAAGTGGCAAACTGTCATTGTTGGAGGGAAAATACATTATGCTTGAACGGGCATTATGTCAGTACTTGTCTCCCCTTGGTGTATCTTGCTACATCCCTTATGAGCATTAGCTGAATATGTCATCATTGGGCTATATATGTTTGATAGAACTGCATAATGGTTATGCAAGTGAAAAATTAAGCGTAAACTTTAAAAATAAAATAACATAAGGTTTTGGAACAGGCCATTTGACCCCTGGAGCCTACTTTGCCATATAATAAAGCATGCTGATTTGATTATAGCCTCCAATTTCAATTGCATGTTTGACTCTAACCCTTGATTATGAAGAATCTATCTACCTTAATAATATTCAAAAACTGTTTCCAACAATATTTGGGGAATGTCAAAGACTCGCAAATCTGAGAGAAGAAAAATCCGTTAAAGATTAGTGACCTTTTTAAAGATGAGATAAAGGCTTTTGACCAGGAGAAATTGAATGCTGGAAGTGAAAGTGAGATGTAAAGATATGTCCTGAGGAGTTGTAAATAAAGTGAATAAAATACAGAAAATGCAAAAAGTCCTGGGGTGGAGAGACATGCTGAAAATGAGTGAAACACAATGTCGAAGTGGCCACAAACAAGTACTTGGTAATGAAGATATCTAACATACAGAATCCAGCTATCATCATCCAACGTTCAGTGGTATTGCCATCATTTAAATCCCCATGACCAATATTCTGGCGGTTACCGTTGAACAGAAACTGAACTTGAGCAGCCATATACATAATATGGCTTCAAGAACAGGTCCGAGAAAAGGAATCCTTCAGCGAATAACTCACTTCCTAACTTCTCAAGTCTGTTTGCGATCTACAAGCCTCATGTGAGTGCGATGGAGTACTTTTCACTTGTCTGGATGAGTTCTGCTTCAAGAACGCTCAAGAAGCTTGACACCATGCAGCCTGAAAAAGAGCCTCGACCCGAAGCATCACCCATTCCTTCTATCCAAAGACGCTGCCTGTCCCGCTGAGTTACTGCAGCATTTTGTGTCTATCTTCGGTATAAACCAGCATCTGCAGTTCGTCCCTACACAATGCAGGACATAGCAGCTTTATTGATTAGCACCCCATCCACAATCAACTCACTCCACCGAAGTCACAGTGGCAGCTGTTTGTACGATCTACAAAATGCACTGCAGCAACTCACGAAGGCTTTTTTGACAGCACCGTTGAAACTTATATCCTCTACCGGGTAGAAGGGCAAAGGCAGAAAAAATTGGAGAGACCATGTAAATGAAAATAGTCATGTTTAGTATTTTGTTGCATATCCTTTGCATGCAATGACTGCGTGAAGTCTGCGATTTATCACCAGTTGCTGGGTGTCTTCTCTGGTGATGCTCTGCCAGGCCTGTATTGCAGTCAATTTTAGCTTATGCTTGTTTTGGGGGCTCGTTACCTTCAGTTTTCTCTCCAGCATATAAAAGGTCACTCAAGAATTAACCATTATTTAACTTTGAAAAACTGCTTTGTTGCTTTAGCAGTATGTTAGGGATCATTGTCTTGCTGTAGAATGAATTGCTGGCCAATGAGTTTTGAGGCATTTGTTTGAACTTGAACAGATAGGATGTGGTTATACACTTCAGAATTTATCATGCTACTAACAGCAGCAGTTGTATCATCAATGAAGATGAATGAACCAATACCTTCAGCAGTCATACATGCCCAAGGCATAACACCCCCACCATCGTGTTTCACAAATGAGGCGGTATGCTTTGGATCTTGGGCAGTTGACTCTCTCCTCCATACTTTGCTCTTGCCATCACTCTGATGTGTTAATCTTCGTCTCATCTGTCTACAAGACCTTTTTCCAGAACTGTGGTTGCTCTTTAAGTAGCAATGTTACAAAATTTTGAGATTTAAAAAATCAAGTCTGCAATTTATCCCATCAGATAAAGCATAAAAATAAGTTTAATTTGACACCTAATTCACTTTCATATCTCAAGTATTTAAAAAGTTATGGCCATTTTCATACTGGGAAATGAGCATCTTGTTCCCTTTTGATTTTCTATGGACATAACAAAAAAGCTGTGATCGTGAACAGTCAAAAGCCCATAACTTTCTTAAAAATTAAGAGAACTGAATGAAATTTTCAGTTATCATAGATTGAAGTATTCTGAAACAAATATAAAATAATCTTACTTGGATGACCTGAAATTAAAGCATATAATTAGTTAGTTACCTAATTGTAGCTAATTTCAGACTTCAATTACTAGATCTAAACATCTATCCATTTCTTAATAAATGATTAACATTTTTAAATAGCCTAAATGTCCAAATAATATTCACAAATAATTCACAATAAAACATGATTTTAAAATCTCATTTACATTAATTTATAGACCAAATGGAAGGAATTTAGTGTTCAATTGCTGTAAATAAATGCCCATTTAAATCAGCTTTCCAGTGGGTCCCTGTGGAACGCGCTGGTTTAGAACGTTCACATTGCGGTAGATTTGTGCCCCAAATGCCGAGAAAAATACTGCGGGATATAATGGGCCCAAAATGAGCTACTCGCAATATTAAACTTTGTATAAAGGGATCTTTAGAAGCCCTTTTTAATGTAAAAATATACAGCATACCTTCAGTTATTTGCTTTATGAGACCCTGCGGTTGCTGTTGGTCGCGGGTTTAGAGATTGATTTTTAAACTACTATAACTATTATACGAGGCCTTTAAAACTAATAATAGCTTTTGCGACGGGGTCTTTCAGCGATTTTTCGTTAATAATTAACTAGGCTGAACATCTTCGATTTGAACAGCCTAGAGAAAATCGCGTTTTAAACCCGCCCCCCTCTAAACGGCGCCAAAATCGCGCACACCCGCAGCGACAGATTTTCAGCGACGCTTCAGGTAGGCTTTGCAACATACCTACTTTAAGTACTTCTTGGCAAACTGTAAACTGGCCATCCTATTTTTGCGGCTAACCAGTGGTTTGCATCTTGTAGTGTAGCCTCTGTATTTCTGTTCATGAAGTCTTCTGCAGACAGTGGTCATTGCCAAATCCACACCTGACTTCTGACGAGTGTTTCTGATCTGTCGGACAGGTGTTTGGGGATTTTTCTTTATTATAGAGAGAATTCTTCTGTCATCAGCTGTGGATGTCTTCCTTGGCCTGTCAGTCCCCTTGCGATTAGTAAGCTCACCAGTGCTCTCTTTCTTCTTAATGATGTTCCAAAGAGTTGATTTTGGTAAGCCTAAGGCATGGCTGATGTCTCTATTCTTTTTTTTTAATGTTTATTTTATTAGAAGCAATTGTACAAGAAGAAAGAAATCAACATAACATTTAAACGATTTTCGTACAGCTTCAGTTTTAACATTTTATAAACTGATAAGTGAATCGGAAAAAAGTAAAAAGGAATGAATGAAGAGGAAGAAGAAAGATACAAAAAAGAAGAAGAAAAGACACCTGAACTAACAAAAAAGTGAAAAAAAGAGGAAAAGCGGTGATATGTCCCACTATCCTTCCCTACACCCGCTCACCCAACCCTAGCATCGGTTTTGAATTTGTGTTCAACCATTCTGTTGTTGAAGAAATTCAATGAAAGGAGACAATATTTTGGAAAACACCTGTCTGATTTATCAGCCAAAACAAGCCTTATTTTTTCTAAATGTAGTGTCTTGGTCATTTCTGTGATCCACATCTTCACTGTGGGAACTGTTCTCTTTTTCCAGAATTTAAGTATGTTTTTTCTCAGTTATTAAACCATAATCAAGGAAACATCTTTGGAATATCGCTAACTTAGAGCAGCCCTCTGACATTCCTAATATTATTAATTTTGAATCCAACTCCAATTGAATTTTGAGTGTTTTAGAAATGGTATTGAATATTCCCATCCAGAAATGTTGTATTTTTATACTGGATACAAAAGAATGGGTTTTGGTAGCTTCTTGGAAGTGACATTTATCACAGAGAGGGGAGACAGTTGGGAAAATCTTATTCAATTTGGTCTTTGAGTAGTATAACCTATCCAATACTTTGAATTGTATCAGGCAATGCCTGACATTTAAAGAACAGTATAGTATGTATAGTAGGCTTTCCTCCCATATATCTTTTGAAATGGGCAAACCTAACTCGTCCTCCAATGCTCGCCTATAAATCTCAGAAGGTGGGGTATCAATATTTAAGAGAGTGTTATAAATGTAAGATATCAACTTACTTGTATCGGCATGTCTATTCAAACAATCGTCTAATATATCTGGACCCATAAAAGGACAGTCTTGTGTATATGTTTTCACATAATCTCGGATTTGAAGGTATCTATTCTTGTTCTAATGGGCCTATCCCACTTAGGCAAATTTTTTTTTTTTGGCAACTCCAGGAGACTGCCGCAAAAATTTCAACATGTTGAACATTTTTGGGCGACAGTGGCGATAATTTCTGCTGGTGTGGGTTGACGTAGGTGCTGCCGTACGTTGTTGCCAGGTGTCGTAGGTGAATGCCATTAAAATTAGTCCCTGGCAGTCGCCTAAAGAGTCGCCTAAGTGGGACAGGCCCATTAGTCTCATAATGTCGTCTTTGACTTTCATTGGCACAACTTTGGTCCTCATGTTTATAAACAGCAATAAAAGTTTCCAAATATGATGGAAAGACTGGAGGAAGGACTAGATGCTGAGAGCTCTCTTCTACCTGCATTATGGAGGCATTAAAGCACATCTGAGCAATTCAAACACTTGTGAAGAAGCCATGTGTCCCAAACATTATGGTGCCCTGAAATGGGGGGACTGGGTATAAACACAATGATAATTTCTACATGGTGAAACCAAAATGTATAAAATATGGCCTTTAATAAAATCTGACAATGTGCACTTTAACCACATGATTTTTTTTTTCTATTACAAATCTCAAATTGTCTATTGTTTATTTGTTTCATGGTATCAATTGTGGAGTATAGAGGCAAATAAATAAATGATGGGTCTTTGTCCCAAATTATGGAGGGCACTGTAAGCCAAGGTTCCCTCTCAATTATTTTCAGTACATTAATGATTATATTGGTGCTGCTTTCATCTTGTCCAACACTTCCCTTTTTTTGGAGATAGACACAAAGTGCTGGAGTGACTCAGCAGGTCAGGCAACATCTTTGGAAATAAGGGATAGGTGACGTTTCAAGTCGAGACCCTTCTTCATACTCAAGTCCTTCAGTCTGAAGAGGGGTATCGACCTGAAATGCCACCCAACCGAGGATGCTGCCTGGTGAGCTAACCCAGCACTTTGTATATCTATCTTCAGTATAAATCAGATCTACAGTTCCTTTCAACACATCTTCCCCTTTTTCCCCATGTAAAGAGCAATTTGAGTCAGTTCCTTGACCTCTCCCCATAGCTCCACAAATATTTTCCTTTCCCATGCTATTCATTCTTTGAAAAGTTCAGTTGAATTAATCTGAAAATGGCCCCTGACTCAAAATATTGCATATCCATGTCCTCCATCGATGCTGCCTGACCTGCTTAGTTACAACAGCAGTTTGTGTATTGCTCAAGATTCGACCCTGCAGTTCTTTGTGTCTACAATTGAATCTTGACAGTGCATTCTAGACCCTAAAGGGCCTGTCCCACTTAGCCGATTATTTTAGGCGACCACAGGCGACTGCCGGAAACTTTTCAACATATTGAACATTTTTCGGCGACAGTGGCGACAATTGTGGCCGTCGTAGGTTTGTCACCAGGTTATCGTCGGTTGTCGCCAGGTGACGTGGGCATTCGCCGGTGCTGACTTCGATGAATTCCATTGTCCTAGTCGCTGGCAGTCACCTAAAAAAATCGCCTAGGTGGGACAGGCCCATAAATGCTTTCCTCATGAATTTTGTTTATTTTGTCAAATGCCTCTCTTTGTCTTCTGTCTTGCCCCCTGCTTCAATTGAATTTTTAATTTACCTGTTCTTCAAATCCTTAATGATTTTAAACATCTACCCGATTCCCTCACAACCACAAGCACAAACTACAGCTACATTTCCAGCTTATCCACAATACAATGTACCTCAGCCCTGGAATCATTGTAGCAAATTTCTTCTGTACGCACTCTGAAACCTTTACATTTTTCCTAATGTCGGGGCGCAAAACTAGCTGCACCAATGTCTTTATCAAGGTTCATCTTGGCATTTCATTTTCCCTATTTTTCCAACTATATACATCTGTTCCATTGATGCCAGTAGGGTTTGTCTTTCTCTTTCCCCCTCCACCATAAAGAATGATATTGCTATTAGTTTATTATTGTCAGCTATGAACCATTCTGTTCTCTTTTGTACAATTCAACCTTCACCCTTTGTTCTCCCATCCAGAACAAGAATAATGTTTACTTCTCGTTCCACCACCAACCACTTCGTTCAACAGATCGGTCTCTGACGTCTTCAAATGCAATACTCCCAAGGAGACAAATTTCCCCCCTTTTCCTTTCTGCGTTCCCAAGGGACTGTTACTTCTGCAGTGCTCTAGCCCATTGTGCTGTTCTGATGATGCTCAAAGTAACCTCAAGAAACAGTATCTTGTTTTAATTGGCACATTTTCTAAGGCTCAATATTAATTCATCAACTTCAGATAATTATCCATTTACGTGTATGGCTTGATTGTACTTTTATACAATATAGTATGATTTGATTTGACTGGGTAGCACGCAAACAAAGGCTTTTTGCTGTATCTCTGTACATGTGAGGATAATAAACTAATAGCAATATCATTCTGCCTTTTTATTTGATGTATGCAGCTTTTTTTTTACCTTCTCTTTTTGCATCCCAAGGCATGCTTTTATCATTCTCTTTTCAGCTGGCTCTATAAACCACCACATGTCTCATTCAATCTCTTCTGGTCTCCACTTAGTTTCAGACATTTTCTTCTGTCAAATGTTCTTGATGCTGGAAATCTAAAATAAAAACTGAAAATGCTGGAAATAGTCAGCAGATCAACCATGTCTCTGGGATGAGAAACAAGTGTTGCAGGTCGAAGATCCTTCATCAGAACTGTTTTATTACCAACTTTTCTCAGTTCTATTGAAAGGTCTTCAACCTAAAGTGTTAAGCTTTGATTCTGACTCTCTGGATGCAGAGTGCTTTCATCATTTTCTATTTTTATTGCAGGAAAGGGAGTTTGTGTCTACAGTTTAACCAATTATCCCCGTTTTGATTTTTTTTAACCTTCATCCTCTGTACAGAGGAAACAAATATTGTCCACCTATATGCTAATGACCGGTTGCATTTGGAATATAGGAGAAAGTTGAAAAATTTCAAAAGGAGACTGGCAGTCATTATTAATTTTTTTACTTAGTGCCCAGCAAATCTGGACAGGCATAAATTAAAAAAAACCACCCCATGGTATTTTGATATGCTGCTCAATATGATTCCCTGATTTTTCTCATGGTCGTGTTTGTTTCTTATCTGCTATTCGATGGCCCAGCCCTTACGTTTGTTTCTTTACCTCTAGTGACTACCCTGGAACAACTTTTTCTTCTGATCATTTCAACAACTGAGGAAAATGGTGAGTTCAGCAGAAGAGTTGTGAACCTTGTCACATCTATCCCTGCACTTTATGCTGCTGGGAAGTATGGGGTCAGGTCACAGGTGTGCATAATACAACACAGCATCTCAAAAAATTGTCTGTGAAAGGGTAGCATGCGTGCAGCTCAACTTTTACAACAAACATTTAAGTGTCCTTTGTCATGTTAGGGCCTGTGTCCCCATCCCTTGATTATCTTTCTTGATTGGGCACTTAACCGAATTGGCCTGCAGTGTGCTGAATGTTTTTGTCTCTGCTGGCTAGTTTTAGCATAAATCCAATATTCTAATAATATGCATTCAGGGTATTTCGGAGTCAAATGTTTCTTGGCTTTAATTGGTCCCTATATGCTGTGTTCTACATTGCAGACTGATTCCTTAGACATGAAGGCACCTAATATGACAAACATGACGTCAGGCTCTGGGGCGCAGGAAGTTATCGTATCCAATGGGCATACTGAAAGTGAGCCAAATCCTTTTGCTGAGTACATGTGGATGGAACATGAAGAAGAATACAACCGACAGGTAAACGTGACTTTAAAATTAATACGTCAGAACTTGGAAAATCAGACTCGATGGGCCGAATAGCCTCTCTAATGGTGTTAAACTTTTTAAACCGCTCCACTCCAAATTCCTCCATCTTTTCCATATTTACCATAATTTTGTGTTTATTATAAAACGTGCTACAGATATTAGTGAAATTCATTGGAATAGGAGGAGGAAAAGAGCAAGAACCAAGAAGCCAAGAGTACCAAATTTTGTAATTTGGCTGGTGTCCAACAGGAATTAATGTTGTTCGTAATATTCATGAATGACTTGGATTGGGATGTGGGAGGCAAGATCAGTAAGTTTGCACATGACGTGAAGATTGGGGGAAGTTGTTGACCGTGTGGAAGGATGTCTGAAAAGTCTGCAGGGAGATCATGTTGTGTTGATGAAACGGGCTGAAAATTTGCAGTTTAATCTGACAAATCTATGGTGATACATTTTGAGAATACTAATGAAGTTAAGACATGCATCATGAATGGTAGGATCTTGGGGAGTTTGCTAAAATCTGTGGTATCATGGACTGTGAACTGGGTTAACAAATATTATAAAAGGATCTTAATGAACTGGGGAAAGTGGGTCAAAGAATGGTCGTTAGACAACAGTCTCTTTCCCCAATGTCAACAAGGCAAAATAAGCTAGTTATCGACTTCAAGAAATGTAGTGGGGTACATGTTCCAATTAACATGAATGATACCAAAGTGTAAATGTTTGAGAGTTTCAAGTTCTATGGCATCAATATTACAAATGATTTGTCATGAATCAACCATATTGAAGCGACAGCCAGGTAGGCATACCAACTTCTGCAGGAGATGGAGGAAATTTGGTATGTCTCCGATGTCTCTTCACACCTACAGGCGAACCACAGAAAGCATAATGTCGGTTTGTATCACATCGGGTTTAGAAACAGCTCTGCCCATAACTGCAAGAAATTACAGAGAGTTCTAGCAATTTGGTCAAACCTCAGCTGATGTGCAGTTCTAGTCACCGTGCGCTCGGAAGCTTATGCTTAAGAGTTCGCAGAAGAAATTTCCCCGTACAATTAAGAGGAGAGACGGGAGAAGTTTGGTGTGTTCTCCCTGCAGTGGAGAAAGTTGGGGGGAGTGGAGGGCATGATTGAGCTATATAATGTTATGAAGAGTATGGATAGACTAGATACAGAAAAGCTTTCCCCATATAAGAGTTAGATCCAACTCAATGACATAGATTTAAGGGCAAGGGGCTAGAAATTTTGAATGAATACACAGGGCACCTTGTTTACCATGAGAGTGGTGGATATCTTTAATGCATTGAATGCCTTGAATTACTTAGACATCGAGGTATATGGACCAAGTGCTGGATATTGATGGTAATAGGAAAGGGAGCCACTGGTTGGCATGGATCAACTGAGCCAAATGTTTCCATGCTATATGATTATATGACAACAAGTAATGGTCAGGTGATGAAGAGACAAGGAACTGCAGCTGATGGAATCTTGAGCAAAACACAAGTTGCTGGACGATGAGAGTTTCTCACCTCCTCCCCCCCCCTCCCCCTCCCCCCCCCCTTCCAATCGGCCCTCCCTGCCTTATGCCCAAACACCAGGATCGTGGGACCAAAATGCAACCAGAACTTGATGAGCAGCCCCTTCAGATATTGGTAGAGGGGCAGCAACCTCGTTACTGTTGGCAACGTCCCATTGTGATGTCATTGTGGCAGTCGGCAGCCAGCTTGAGAGCCCATTGTGATTGGTACACTGTGAGAGGCATTGTGACATAATCACTGTGAAGGCTGGAAGCTGTCTATGAGAAGGCAGTTTTGGCTCTTTTTAAACATTTCAACGATTAATAACTTGGGAATATATAGGTGGAAATGTGAAGGGGAGATGTTTATCGCCACCAGGGGGAAAATGAGTAGGATGTATGAAAATGGGAAGGCTGAGGCCTAGCGTTTGGAAGAGGATAGGAATTAAACAGATTGGTGCGCGCACACCTACACGCGCGCACAGACAGACAGACAGGCACACAGACAGACGCAAACAAGACGAAGACTTTTAGTTATATAGAGATGGGCTAAACATGAGCAAATGGGACTAGCTTAGATGGTGCGTCTTTACCAGCTTGGTCGAGTTGGGCGAAAGGCCTTGTTTCCGTGTCACATGACTCTGACTGCAAATGCTTTCAAGGATGAGAATATACTGCCTAATAGACTTCTTTCGCCGTGTAATCTCGTCATTAATGGAACAAAATGGGCAAATGTCTGGGAAATGCAAAGCAGAGTATAGATAACATTTTCATACTTAAACAATTTCTAACTACTGTTGTTTTTCTATCACCTATATCTAGCTTTACTTTCTTGACACCCTATTCACAAAGAAGATATTGTAATATCTTTGTGAATAGGGAGCTAAGGAAGTAAACTAATAATTTATAAATCAATATTGTATCACCAATATCTTTGAGGCAGAAACTGCAGTTGATAGTAAAATAAAAGGATGTATAATAAGGATTGAGGAGCAAGAAAACAAAATTCATCCTGTATTCTCACAATGAAAGAATACTGTGGTGCAAGTTGTAATCTTTGCTTTTGAAGCTTTCTGTTATCAGATGTGGTACACGTAATGGATAAAGTTTTAGAGTTTTGCAGCAATAAATACAGCAATTTCATCAGTTTTGCTTATGCCATCCAATTGAAGTTGTCAAAATTAATTCATACCTGATTGTAGTATTGTATCCTTTCTTTTCGATTTGTCCAGTTCTTTTTACCATCTTTAAGATGATGCATTCCACCACATTGAGGATGAAAAATTCTCATTCTCTTCTCTGTTTTACCAATTTGTTAAAACCTGTATCCCCCTTGTTACTGACTAGTTTGTTTTCCATCAGAGGAAACAAGTTCTTCCTGTTCACCCTACTACAATTTTGTAACACCTTTTAGTCCGCTTAAACTTTTATGCCCCGAAGAAAGCAATCTTGTTTTTCTTAGTTCCTTCAATTAGTTTGAGTTCTACTCATAGTCGTACAGTGTGGAAACAGGCCCATCGGCCCAACCTGCCCACACTGGCCAAAATGTTCCATCTATAACTGCAGGCATTTGGCCGATATCCCTCTAAACCTGATCTATCCATGTACCTGTCCAAATGTTTCTTTGCATGGGATCCAAGGAGAGATAGCTGAATGGGTAGAAAATTGGCTTTTAGAAGGAAGCAAAGGATGTTGTGGAAAGTTGCTTCTCAGACTGGAGGCCTGTGACTATTGGTGTGTCTCAGGGTTTGGTGCTGGGCCCATTTGATACAAAAGTGTGTGGTTTTGCAGATAGTGATGTGGATTGTGAAAAATTGTAGCAGGATCTTGATTGATTGGCCAGGTGGGCTGAAGAATGGATGATGGAATTTAATACAGACAAATGTGAGGTGTTGTATTTTGGTAAGTCTAACATGGGCACGGCCTACACAGTGAATGGTAGAGCTCTGGGGAGTGTTGCACAGCAGAGGGATCTAGGAGTACAGGTGCATGGTTTGTTGAAAGTGGCATCAGAGGTAGATACAATACAATACCGTTTATTTGTCATTTTTGGTTTCTGCAGCCATACAAGAAAAGAACCAAGACACACACCAACACAATTTACACAAACATCCATCACAGTGAATCTCCTGCTCACTGTGATGGAAGGCAAAGTCTTGTCTCTCCCCTGCTCTCCATTCCTCTCCTGAAGTCAAAGTCAAAGCCCCCGGCGGGCGCTAGCAAGTCCCACGGCCATTTAAAGCCGCGCCAGGCGATGTAAGGCCCTGCCCCGGGTCTTGACGTTGGAGCCCCCGGCGGGCGCTAGCAAGTCCGCGGCCATTTAAAGCCGCGCCGGGCGATGTAAGGCCCCGCTCCGGGTCACTCTCAACCCCGCAATTCGGGCGGGAGAAGTCGCCGTTGCCGGTGCCCCACAAAGCAGTCTCCCACCGGGGACCCGCAAGCTCCTGGTGTCACCATCCACCGGAGTCGGGACGCAGCAGCGAGCCACCGCAACTCTCTACGCTCCGAAGATGGCCAGCTCTACGATGGTAGGTCCGCAGCTCCGCAGGCTCCGTGACTTGAGCTGTCGTTCCGGTTGGAGGCCGCTCCACGGCGCTAGGCCCCAACGGCAACGGAGACCCGACAGGGAAAAGGTCGGGTCCCCGTACAGGGAAGAGATCTAAAAGTTTCCCCCACCCACACCCCCCCCCCGCCCCCCACACATACACAGTCAAAAACCCACCACAAACTTTACACTCTACAGGACAATAAAATAAAAAAAGACAGACGGACTGCAGAGGCCGCTGCGACGTCGGTCGCGCCGCCAACGCACTCTCTCAGATAGGGTGGTCAAAAGGGCTTTTGGCACATTGGCCTTCATCAGTCAAATTTTTGAGTATAGAAGTTGGGAGGTCATGTTGTAGTTATATAAGACGTTGGTGAGGCCACAATTAGAGTATTGTGTTCAGTTCTGGGCATCATGTTATGGGAAATATATTGTAAAGCTGGAAAGGCTACAGAGAAGATTTACAAGGATGTTGCCAGGACTAGAGGGTCTGAGGTTGGGACTCTTTTCCTTGGAGCACAGGAGGCTAAGGAGTGATCTTATCAATATTTAGAATCACGAGAGGAATAGATTGGGTAGATGCAGTCTCTTGCCCAGAGTAGGTGAATCGAGGATCAAAGGACATAGGTTTAAGGTGAAGGGGAAAAGATTTAATAGGAACTTTTTCGCACAAAGGGTAGTGGGTGTATGGAATGAGCTGCCAGAGGAGGTCGTTGAGGCAGGATTATACCAATGTTTAAGAAACAGTTCAGGTACATGGATATGTCTGGTTTGGAGGGATATGGGCCAAATACGGGCAGATGGGACTAGTGTAGCTAGGACATGTTGGATGGTGTGGGCTGTTTCCACGCTGTCTCATTCTATCCTTATTATAGCTATAAAACTCTGATCTTGGATGTGTGTGTGTCCTTTTGTGTGTGTGTGTATTTATTTTTTTGTGTGCGATCACATCTACTCTAAGAAACGACGCGCTAATGGGAACATTTTTACATATTCCGGCTGAGATTTATCCCGTGAAATCAAAAATCGCCTTATCTGAAAATTTCATGCATTATTTCTCGTTATTTATGAAAATGTTCACAAATCTCAAATAACTTAGAAAATAAACGAGATGGTCTTGCTGATGACATCACACTGGATCTGACTGCCTGCCTCTGCTCGCGTTGCGAGTGATGTCACCCCTGTTATGTTTTTTGTACTTCTTGGCTTCTTAACTTTCACTTCAAATTTGTCACTTAGTGTTTTTAAACTGCTGCTCAGGTCGTGCTGCGCGCTTCACTGGGCTCCTTGAAGTTCTAGAACATGGTGGTGGCGTGGGCGCGGGTGAGGGTGCGGGGCAGCGCGATGGGAAGGTGGCCCTGGTGGCCATTACTCCCTCTGGGAGAGGCCGTCTATGGAGACCTGCGATTCCTCCGTCGATCGCAGGACTCGGGGAATTGTGACGCCTTTTCCTCGCTGGTGATCCTGATCCCACCTGGCGATCTCTGGCCGTCACGGGGGACGACCACCTCTCCGTCTCCCCTGCCCGATCGTCTGTCACGCGGGTGGGTGGGCTTCTCCTCGCGGAAGCCACGATCGGCCGGCCCTCTGCTGCTTTTGACCGTCCGCCCGCTTGCAGCAACAGGGTCGCATGCTCAAAAGACGCCGCAAATCGGAACCCCCTGCTCCAAAAAGGCAGCAAGCTCCCCTGCCTCTCTCTGTCTCTCTCTGTGTCCCTCTCTGTTCCTCTGTGTCGCTCTCTGTGTGTCGCTCTCCGGGTCCCTCTCTCTCTATCCCCCTCCCTCTTTAGCTGCGCCTGCGAGTTGGCGGCTATGCGTGTGGATAGGGTGGGGCATGGGGTAAAAGGAGTGAATGAATAATATTAATATAATATCAATGAGGGTGGTTGGTGTGTGTGGGGGGGGGGGGGGTGGTTAGTGTGTGTGTGTGTGACGCCGCAGGCCGCCTCCTCCCCTCGCAACCGCGCATTGAGGGGACGGGACCCAACGGGTCCCACGTGGTTGAGTAACTCTATAAATGTTGCGATGGTCCCTGCCTCAACTACCTCCTTCAGCAGCTTGTTGCATACACCTATCACCCTTTGTATGAAGTAAACCTTTGTGCCCTTCCTGATGAGTGATGTCTAGAAATTAACACAGTATGACAGCTGAGTGTGCAGCATTGGATTATAAGGGTTCAGCTTTTGTAAACTTAAGGTTCTTGTCTGCTTATTTGAGCAGCCTTTCCGGATTTGTGCTGCAATGTTCATTGCAGTGATCAAGTTTCTTATTTCCTTTCCTCACCCTCCACCCCCATAAAACCACTGTTTGCTAAGGAAACGATCTATGGAATTATGTGTGTAGGAAAGAACTGCAGATGCTGGTTTAAATCGAAGGTAGACATAAAATGTTGGAGCAACTCATAAATCTGATTGATTGATTGATCGATTGATCGATTGATTGATTGATTGATTGATTGATTGATTGATTGATTGATTGATACAATACTGAACAGGAACGGGCCCTTTGGCCCACATTGTCCTGTGCCAAACATGATGTGACTTAAGCTAATCTCTACTTGGATATGATCCATATCACTCCACTCCTGCGTATCCCTGTGCCTATCTAAAAGCCTCTTCATTGCCACTATCATATCTGCCTCCACCATCACTTCTGGCAGCATGCTCCAGGCACTCACCACAATCTCTGTTTTTAAAAAAACTGACCCTGCAACTTTTAAACTGTTCCGGTCTAACCTTAAAGTTTTACTCCAGTCTGACATGGAGAGGTTTTGACTATCCTATTTATGCTTCTATCAGGTCTTCCCTCCGTCTCCAGAAAAATAGTCCAAGTTTGTCGTACTTGAAGAGCACAGAGCATGGAAACTGGCCCTTCGACCAACATGCCCCGTGTGCACCAGTCGCACCTGACTGCATTTGGCCCATATCCATCTAAACCTATCCTATCCATGTAACCTGTCCAAAGTTTTGTGTTTTCTGATTTGTTTTGAACCTTTTCATTCCTCTAGTTTCCCTCTCAGTCTGGTCTCAACCGAAAACGTCACCTACTCCTTTTCTCCAGAGATGCTGAGTTACTTTCGCATTTTGTGTCTATCTTCAGTGTGAACCACCACCTGCAGTTCCTTCCTACACATGATTTGCTTTACTCTTGTACTCAATGACTGACTGATGAAGGCAAGTGTACTATAATTTAACTAGGACGTATGAAATGTTGCATTTTGTTAAGTTAAACCATGGCAGGACTTGCACATTAAATAGCATGGCCCTTGTAGAATTGTGGGGTGCAAGGAAATATTGATCTCACTGAAAGGTAAACAGGGTAGTGAAGAAAGCATCTGGCACACTTGCCTTGATTGGTTAGGGTGTTGAGTACAAGAGTGAGATGTTGCGTTGCAACTGAAACAAGACATTGTTGAGAACATACTTGGACTATTATGTGCAGTTTTGGTTGCCTAGGCCCTAGAGCTATAGGAAGAATGCCATTGAGCTGAAAAGGGGCGAGGAAAGGATACACAAGGATGTTACTGGGACTGGAGGGCTTCAGCTCTAAGGAGAGGTTGTGGTGTTTTTCACTGAAGTGTAAACCTGAGGGTTGACCTTATTGAGTTATATCAAGTTTTGAGGAGCATAGATAAGGTGGATGGTCACTGTATATTTCTCAGTGTTGGGGAGTTTAAAACTAGAGGGCATAGACGTAGTTGAGATTTAAAAGGGATTCAAGTAGCAACATTTCCCCAGAGGATGGTGGAAATATCGAATGATCTGTCTGAGAAAACGGTAGAGGCTGGCAAATTTACAACATTTAAAATAGCCTTTGGACAGGTATATGGACAACAATAGGTTAAAGTGAAATGGGCTAAATGTTGGGAAACGGGACTGGCTATGGCAATTTGTTTGGCCTGGATGAGTTGGACCCAAGGAACTATTTCTGTTCTGATAACTATGATTCCTAACCTGGAAGTTAAACCAGTGCAACACCTTCACAGTGAATGTATTGGGTCTGCAAAATGTTGTAGAGCAGAGGGATCGAGGAGTGCAGGTACATAGTTCCTTAAAAGTGCAGTTTAGGTGAATAGGGTAGTCAAGAAGGCTTTCGGTACTTTGGCCTTCATTAGTCAGGATATTGCATATGGAGGTTGGGATGTTCAGTTACAGTTGTAAAGATGTTGGCAAGACTGTATTTGGAGTATTGTGTTGAGTCTTGATCATCTGCTATAGAAAGGATGTCATTAAGCTGGAAAGAGTGCAGAGAAGATTTATCGAGGGTGTTGCCATTGCTTGAGTGCCTTAGCCATAGGAAGAGATTGGACAATCTAAGACTTCATTCTCTGGAGAGCAGGAGGCTAAGGGATGATCTTATAGAGATGTATAAAATTATGAAATGGAATAAACGGGGTGAATGAGCAGAGCTTTACCCAAGGGAGAGGAATCAAGAACCAAAGGATATTGGTTTAGGTGAGATGGGAAAGATTTAATCGCAACATGAGGGGAAATAATTTCACTGAGTGTGGTGGGTATGTGGGATGAGCTGCCAGAGGAAGCTCATCCCACAGTTGAAGGTGCTATAACATAATTTAAAAAGAGAATTGGACATGTACATGGAAAGGAAAGGTTTAGAAGCATTTAGGCCAACCGAGGACAAATGGGACAAATTTAGTTTTGGGCGTTATGGACGATTAGGGCCGTAGGGCCTGTTCCATGCTCTGACTATTAAACGGTGGTACAAACTCTTATAATTTTCTCCCACGGTTCTATATCCTCTTTTCTTGTCTGTTTATTAAACTTTGATTCTCAGTAGTAAGCTTTTAAATGTACTTCCCAGATCTCCTCTAGATATAGGTTTTCATTGGCTAGAAACTAAAAGCTGAGAAAATCCACACCCAGGCACCATAGTAGACGCTGTTTGAATCATTCAACCAAAGTGAGAATAATAAACAGCCAACTAATGGAAAGTTGAACTACATGGTCAATACAGAATAATGAGGTCTTGATTAAATTATTCGGTGCCTGATCAGACTTTCCTTGTGAAGTGTGTCTGATTCGGGCTGCTAGAAAACAAAGAATGCATTCAAGCATTTGAGACCATAGAGAGAAATGCCACTAGACTGAAACTAACTCTGAATATGAGGTGTGAATAAAAGACCAGAGAAACTTGGGCCATCAGATTGAAAAGAAGGCATCTTGGAAGTGGAAATGTAGGGCAAGAGTGTAAAATATAAATACAACATATCACTTTAGAGAATGGACAAAAGGAATTCTGTTCCAACGTTTCATGATGATGTAAAGGTTTTACAGTGACCCCTGCAAGAATAGATTAAACAAACAAACTGCTAGAGGAACGCAGCATCTTTGGATGGAATTGGACAGACAATGTCTCGCATTGCGACTTTTCTTTAGATGGAAAAGTTTCCCAATCCAAAACATTGTCTTTCCATTTCCCTCCACAGATGCTGCCTGACTCGTGAAGTCCTCCAGCAGCAATCTGGTTTTTTTATTTGTGTTTCCAGCATCTGCAGTCTTTTGTCTCCTGCAAAAGTAGGCCTGCTTTCGAGAAAAGTAAATCCTTGGAATAATTTAGTTAAACTCAGCCACATTTGGGGAAAACAGGATCTTTGCATCACAGAGCAACACGGTAATTAAGTTACTGTGTCTGCTCCAGTGACCCAAGTTTACTACCTTGCTCAACAGTATAGAGAAGGGTCCAGACCCAAAACATTAGCTGTCCATTCCCTCCATCAATGCTGCCTGACCTGCTGAGTTTCTCCAGCGATTTCGTTTTTTTGTTCGTTTCCTCATCGGAATTATCTTGCATCTTCGCCTCTGTCATTGTCTGTGTAGAGTTTACACATCATTCCTGTGAGTCTACCTCAAAATAGATGTGGGATGGTTAATTGGCCTCTGTAAATCACCCCATGGAGTGGTAGAATATGTAAAGTTGATGTCTGGTGAGTAGAATGGGATCAGTGAAGGATTAGTACCTGTGGGTACTTGGTAGAGTGGGTCAAAAGGCCTGTTTCCATGATGTACAATTAATTATTTCAAATAACATGATCTAAATGCCTATTTTTTTTTGTTTCCCTTGTATTGGCTTGGATCAAATGGGCAACATAATTCTGTAACCAATTATTACAAAACTTTGCTCAACATTTTAATTTTTCATGTTTGCTACCCTGCAACTCACTGCAACCATTTCTACTTTCTGAAGTAGCTATCAATCTGATAAACCTGATGCAGTGTTTCAATGGTTGATGACCAAATGATTCCATCAACTGGTGAGGATGTCGAAATTAAACTAGGATTCAAGGTGCCTGTTGGCAATCTGTACCATGGACATTTCTACAGATTTTGTTTTCAGTTATGGGCTTGTCCCACTTGGGCAATTTTTTTTTTACGAACCTGCCGGCGACTGTCATAGTCGTAGGAGGTCGACGAAAAACTGGTGACAACCTACATCATTCTGGCGACAACCTACGATGGCACCTACGTCAGGAGAAGTCAAGCTACGCTCATTGGCGTCAAACCCACTGTCGCCGAAAATATAAAATCAACATGTTGAAAATTTAGCGGCGACCAGAAAGACGCTACGACTTTTTTGCGTGACTGAGGAGACTACTCCCGTCGACCATCGGCGAACATGTGGCGACAAATTAGTCGCATGTAGTTGCCTAAAAAATCGCCTAAGTGGGACAGGCCCATTAGGTTTGTCTGGTGAGGTTACAAGGTGAAATTGCCATTTTCTGGATGTAATTGCTTAAATTCCGCAAAGCCTGGTTGGTCTTCATTAATAAGTCAGATGGCCTCTCTGAAGAACAGTTACTTTGTCCCATCTCAAGAAAATCTTTTCCTGAATCTCAAAGTTTGGGCCTTCCCCATCTCTGTCAAATACGGCAAGAATATGTAGGATAATTTAAAATTGAAACACTTGTCTAAAATATCAAAAGCTCATTATGACAGTGTGTAAGGCTGAAATCAGATCATGAATTAAGAACACAAATGAAATATGGCGAAAATCATTGGCAGAAAAAATCAAGGAAAACCAATCAGAGTTTTATAAATGTGTTAAAGGCAAAGGAAGAAGAGAACAGAATCACCTCTCTGTACTAAACTTTTGTTCCTCTTCCCTTCAATCTAAAATAACATTGAAAACAACAAGGCTCAGAGAGAGCCAGGACCTAGTCTGAAAAACATTTATTTTCTGCTGATAAGAAGCTTCTGCTTGACATTGTGTAATTCAACTGGACGTTGTCTTGATTTGTGTCTTTATGCACTGACTGAGGTTTTTCTGACCATTTCTGGAAGAAATGTGCAGAAGACCTATCCTTTTGGGCCATCTTTATTCTTGCAAATGGGAGGAGTATATCAGTAGAAATGACTGATCCACTTGTAGCTGAGTGAAGACTTTGAAGTCTCAGTCATGGCGATAAGCAACTCCCCTTTTGGAAATACTGGAAAAGGGTTGACCTCCACCTAAACAGTGAAACCTTGTATATCTGCACAAGGTTCCATAATCTGTATTTAATTGTGCGTGCAGCAGTTGCTTTCGTCATATTGCTTATTACTTTGATTTGCAAGTTTATTTTATCATTTTGTATCTTAAGTAAGTGTCAGCCTGTTCTGATTTTGTCCTTTTCTGTCGGTGATAAGTCCCCGAGTCCCACTCTATAACTAGGTCATGTAAATAATGATGCTCATGTGAGGAAATGATTCTCAAAAGTGGCATCTTTCCAGGTGCTGTATGATTCTCTGTGTAACTGCAAAATGAACTATTTTTAGCTGTCATTACTCAAGATTTATCTATGTTTATTTGTTATTTTACGTAATTATTTTAATGTGTGGGAAGGAACTACAGATACTGGTTTACACCGAAGATAAACACAAAATGCTGGAGTAACTCAGCGGGACAGGCAGCATCTCTGGATAGAAGAAATTGGTGAAGTTTCTGGTCTGTTCTCGTTTCTGAGTTTCTCCAGCATTTAATGTCTATAATTTCAATGAGTATACTGTCAATATTAATTATTCATTCATAAGAAGAATGTTGGGGGAGTGGGGGAGGGCAGGTAGAGAGAGAGAGAGAGAGAGAGAGAGAGAGAGAGGGAGGGGAGGCCACGTGATGAGTCAAAGGCGAGTGTGACCTCTTGGCGACCAATGCCGGCCTTCGATCTGGGTGGGGAAGGGTCCGTAATCTTGGCGGGCGTGCAGGAGACCACCGCTCCCGCTGTAAGGCCGGACCTACAGTGAGGGTGGGGTGCCCTCGTGCCTGGCGACACAAAGGAAGAGGGGTGGGGGTCGCCCAGGAAAGGGGCACCTCCTCATACGCCAGGCACGGACATTCTTGGGGGGGGGGGGGGGGGGAGGGTCAGAGATCGAAGGTCGGACAAGCCAGAGAGAATGATCGCAAATCTTTGGTAATCTGATGGCACTTTGAGGGGTAGTGTGGGCATCGGGGACGGTACGGTGCTCCCTCTACGTCACCCGCAGTTACTTTAGGAAGAAGATGAGGAATTTTGTTAATCAGAGGGTGGTGAATCTGTGGAACTCATTGCCACAGACGGCGATATAGGCCAAGTCAATGGATATTTGCAATGGTACACCAGTCATTAAAAGTAGGCATGCAGGTGCAGCAGGCAGTGAAGAAGGCGAGTGGTATGTTAGCATTCATAGCAAAAGGATTTGAGTATAGGAGCAGGGAGGTTTTTTCTCCCGATTGCAAATAACCCTTCTTTTAAACCGTCTGTTCTAGATAGAGGATTTGTTCAATGGAAAACCCATTGGAATTAAAACGGTGGGAGACCTTTACCAAAATGGTATTTTTCTCTCATTTCAGGAACAACAGCAGAAATATGAGTTACACGCTAATAACTTTTTTAGATATCTGCAATTTAGAGACTATGGATTAGATTAGATTAGATTAGATTTGTTTATTGTCATTCAGACCTTTCGGTCTGAATGAAATTTCGTTTCCCTGCAGTCATACATATAATTTAAAAAATGACAAAAACACACAATCAACACAATTTTAACATCCACCACAGTGAGTTCACCAAACACATCCTCACTGTGGTGGAAGGCAAAATCTTAAAGTCTCTGTCTCCCCTCTTTGTTCTCCCTCTGCGCCGAGGCGATCCAGGCTCCAGATATTGTGACCCCACCGGGTGATGGTAAATCCTGCGGCTCAACCGTGCTCCGCGAACGGGCCGGTTTAAACCGCCGCCACAGCTCCGAGGCCGAGTCGGGTCTCCGCTGCCGCTGCTGCCGCCACCACGGTTCCGGGGCCGAGTCGGGTCTCCGCTGCCTCCGCCACAGCTCTGGGGCTGAGTCGGGTCTCTGCTGCCGCCGCCACAGCTCCGGGGCCGAGTCGGGTCTCCGCTGCCGCAGCCCCCGCCACAGCTTCGGGGGCCGAGTCGGGTCTCCGCTGCCGCTGCTACAGCTCCGGGGCCGAGTCGGGTCGCATCCCCCGAAGGAAGAGACCAAAACATGTTTCTCCCACCCCACCCACACACATACACAACTTAATAAAACAAAATTAACTAAAACATGACAAAGGAACAAAAAGAAAGAAAGAAAACAGACGGACTGCAGGTGGGCCGCAGCTGTTAAGCCAGCGCAGCCATCATATGTAAAACTACATACGCAAGATTACAGATTTAAGAGTCCAGAAACCCTTGATGAATGTTTGAATAGACATCCCAACACAAATAAATTAATATCTTATATTTATAATATCCTCTTAGATACTGAAGTCTTCAGAATTATATAGACGAGCATGGGAAGACGAGCTGGCTCAATCCATTATAAAAGACACATGGGATGAAAGTTTACAATATATAAATCACTGTTCGCTAAATTCTAGACACTCCTTGATTCAATTCAAAATATTATACAGGCTACATTATTCGAAGGTAAAATTAAATAGGATTTTTCCAAATATTTCCCCTCTCTGTGATAGATGTCAATTTCAAGAAGCCAACTTAATGCATACCTTTGTAACTTGTATAAAAATTCAAAATTTCTGGGTGGACATTTTTTAAATTATTTCTGAAGTTATCAATATCCAATTGGACCCAGAGCCAAAATTAATAATATTAGGATTATCAGAACATACTACAAACTTTACGACAAGTCAGAGACAATTTCTTGACTACAGTCTAATAACTGCAAAAAAATTAATACTAAAATTCTGGGGAAAAAACAGCAGCCCCCACAATTAAAATGTGGGTTACGGAAATGACGGAGACCTTGCAGTTGGAAAAAAATAAGACTTGTCTTAATTGACAAACCAGAACTTTTTGTTACAATATGGTCTCCATTTATTGAATATTTGAAAAGGTAAATTGGTTTAACACAGAATCAGGGTTGAAACCTGAGTTTGGGACTGGATGAATAGTTACACTTAACAGTTCCCGGATCTATCTCCATAATCTTGTCATTGGTAGTTTCTCTCTGCTTCTCCTTTTTTCTCTCTCTTCCTCTTCTCTCTCTATCACTTTCTCTTATCTCTTTCTCCCTTTATCTTTAATTTAAAAAAAAATAAAATTGAAGCTATGTAAGAAATCTGTAATTAAATTGTTGCTTACTATTATTTGTACATATGCTTCTAATAAAAATATTTTATTAAAAAAAGCATTTAACCTTTTCAGTAGATGGTAGTAGCATAATGAATTCTGAAGTGTATAAACATATCCTATCTGCTCAAGTTCAAACAAATGCCTCAAAACTCATTGGCCGGCGGTTCATTCTAGAGCTAGACAATGATCCCTAACATACTGCTAAAGCAACAAAGCAGTTTTTAAAAGCTAAATAATGGTCAATTCCTGAGTAGCCAAGTCAATCACCCGATCTCAACCCAATTGAGCATGCCTTGAGCATGCAGCAGATAAGCTGAAGAGAAAACTGACGGGGACTAGCCCCCAAAACAAGCATAAGCTAAAGATGGCTGCAATGCAGGCCTGGCAGAGCATCACCAGAGAAGACACCCAGCAACTAGTGATGTCCATGAATCGCAGACTTCAAGCAGTCATTGCAGGCAAAGGATATGCAACAAAATACTAAACATGACTATTTTCATTTACGGTGGCGCAGCGGTAGAATTGCTGCCTTACAGCGAATGCAGCACCGGAGACCTGGGTTCGATCCTGACTACAGGTGCTGTCTGTACGGAGTTTGTACGTTCTCCCCGTGACCTGCGTGGGCTTTCTCCGAGATCTTTGGTTTCCTCCCACACTCCAAAAAAGTGGGTATAGTGTTAATGTGCGAGGTTGGTGTGGGCCGAAGGGCCGATTTCCGCTCTGTGTCTCTTTTAAATGAATGAAAAAAATGACCTTGCTGTTTCCCAAACAATATGGTGCCCTGAAATGGGGGCACTACATATAAAGTGTTTAAGAAGGACCTGCAGATGCTGGAAAATCGAAGGTAGACAAAAGTGCTGGAGAAAAGGCTACATATAAACACTGCTGTAATTTCTGCATGGTGAAACCAAAATCTGACAATGTGCACTTTAACCACATGTGAATTTTTCTATTACAAATTTAAAATTGTGGAGTACAGAGGCAAATAAATAAATGATGGGTCTCTGTCCCAAACATTATGGAGCTGTATAATAAAACCTACCCATGGTATCCAATGATAAGAGATAGATAGAAACAGGTTAAATAAAATCTTTAAAAATTAATAAATTTCAAACCACAAAAATTAATTAAAAAAGAATACACTTGTTTAAGTTAACATTTTAATGAAGGTCAGAGGCCTATACTAAATGTATTCTGCCTCCTACCAGCTTAGTAAGACTATGAACCACTGCTGGATTCAGTGCTGAGTTCAGCATATAAGAGGGACATCATATGGCTCACTATCTGACCTCCAGCACATTTCATGCAGCAGCATTCAGGCACTAAAGATTAGAGCATGCTGACATGTATCCTACAGCTAACCCACCGATTCGCGACCATACCAGACTGGTTCTACACATCAGGGGGTAAAGATTAGAGCGATCCACGCAATATCTCAGGCCTGCTGGGTACTCGGGAATATTATTTACGGCGACGACAGTTGGGACTGAGCCAAACTGTGTAAGCCACGTGTAGGCAAATGATGGAAGCAAGCTAAGGTAAATGCAAAAAGCACAAATGCTACGCAAATGATCACAGCTACGCATTGTATAGTGTTTATAAAGGTTTAACAGTTCTTTGAGCAGCCTGGTTACTGCAACGTCATGTGGTTTTCGCTCAATTCATTGGTAGCTATTTTGAGATCAAACACTAGCGACAACCTCATCTCCTGCAGACAAAGCAGACAAAAACAATTCAAGGCACAGTGCCCATTTGCCAACAATTTGAATGAAATTCACAGGTTTCAAAAATGGTAAAGAGCTCTTACCATGTACAGATCAGGTAGTGATGGAGAAAGTCTTTTTTTTCTAGAAAGGGGGTTAATTTTCCACATCTTCAGTTCATTTTAGTAGAAAGCAGGACCTGAAAGAGCATTGAGGGGGGATTAATCTGTATGGAGTTTGCATGTTCTTCCTGTGACCGTTAGATTCCACTGGGTGCTCCAGTTTTTCTCCAAATCCCAAAGGTATGGGTAGGTGAATTGGCCACTGGTATTTGCCCCTGATGTGTAGGACCAGTCTGGTAGGCTAGACTTGTACAAGTGGGATAGAAACAATTAAGTCCACATGATATAAAAACAAAATTGAAAATGCTTGAAAAACGAAGTATGCCAGTCATCGCCGTTATATTGACGACTGCATCGGGACTATGTCCTGCACCCATGCAGAACTCATGGACCATTAACATCACTACCAATTTCCATTCTGCACTCAAATTCAAGGACCATCTCTGACACCTCCCTCCCCTTTGGGGGAGTCCAGAACCAGGGGCCACAGTTTAAGAATAAGGAGTAAGCCATTTAGAACGGAGACGAGGAAACACTTTTTCTCACAGAGAATGATGAGTCTGTGGAATTCTCTGCCTCAGAGGGCGGTGGAGGCCGGTTCTCTGGATGCTTTCAAGAGAGAGCTAGATAGGGCTCTTAAAAATAGCGGAGTCGGGATGGGGAGGAGGCAGGAACGGGGTACTGATTGGGGATGATCAGCCATGATCACATTGAATGGCGGTGCTGGCTCGAAGGGCCGAATGGCCTACTCCTGCACCTATTGTCTTTCTTGATCTCACCATCTCCATCACTGACATCTACTATAAACCTACTGACTCCCACGACTATCTAGATTACACTTCTTCCCACCCTGCCTCCTGCAAAGACTATCCCCTACTCCCAATTCTTCTGTCTATATACCGCAGCTGCGCCAAAGTTGAGGTGTTCCATACCGTGACATCCGAGATGTCCCCATACTTTATGGAAGGGGGTTCCCCACCTATTATAGATGAGGTCCTCACATGTGTCTCCTTGGTACCCTGCAGCTCTACTCTTGCTCCCTCTCCCCCCAGTTGTAACAGGGACAGAATTCCTCTTGTACTCGCCTTTCACCCCATCAGCCATCACATACAACGCATCATCCTCGATCATTTTAGCCACCTCCAACGGGATCACACCATTAGTCATATTTTCCCATCTCCTTGCCTTGCCGCTTGTCGCTCCCTCAACTCTCACATCCTTTTTACCACTGAAGCCACCCCATCTCCAGGTACCTTCCCCTGCAACTACAAGAGATGCAAACCTGTTTCTATACCTCTCCCTCGACTCTGTCCAAGGACCCAAACAGTCCTTTCAAATGAGAGGACTCCTCCATTTGGATTCTTATATATCCAAGTGCAGACTGCGGGAGACCAAGTGCAGACTGGGCGATCGTTTCACTGAACACCATTGATCAGCCTGCCTTGGCCTATGTGATTTCCAGATTGCCAAACACTTTATCTCCCCATCCCATTCCCATACTGACCTTTCTTCCCTAGGCCTCCACCAGTAGGGCCAAATTCAAATTGGAGCAACATCACCTCATATATTGCTTCGGCAGCTTACAACTCAGCAGTAAGAATATTGAAGGTACACGAAAATGCTGGAGAAACTCAGCGGGTGCAGCTGCATCTATGGAGCGAAGGAAATCGGCAACGTTTCGGGCCGAAACCCTTCTTCAGACTGATGGGGGGTGGCGGGGAGAAGAAAGGAAAAAGGAGGAGGAGGAGCCCGAGGGCTGAGGGATGGGAGGAGACAGCCCGCGGGCTGAGGAAGGGGAGGAGACAGCAAGGGCTAACAAAATTGGGAGAATTCAATGTTCATGCCCGCAGGATGCAGACTCCCCAAGCGGAATATGAGGTGCTGTTCCTCCAATTTCCGGTGTTGCTCGCTCTGGCCATGGAGGAGACCCAGGACAGAGAGGTCGGATGGGGAATGGGAGGGGGAGTTGAAGTGCTGAGCCACCGGGAGGTCAGGTTGGTTATTGCGGAATGAGCGGAGGTGTTCGGCGAAACGATAAGAGTAAGAATATTGATTTGTCCAACTTCAAATAAACCTTCCATTCCCCCCTCGCTCCATCACTCCCCCACCCAAGTCGTCGTACTAGTTTCACTGTCGTCCTGTTGAGTATCACTGTTGGTATAACTCATTTTCATCTCGCCCATAGCCAACAATGGACCATTGTGGGCTCCACCTTCCCTTGATCATCGTTACTTTTGCATATCTTTCATTAATTTGCTCCATATCTCTATCAGTCTACATCTAATTTCTCGTTCCCTGACTGAAGAAGGGTCTCGACTAGAACTATCACCTATCCTTTTCACATAGGATGCCTGACCAGCTTTAATCCAGCTTTTTATGTCTATGACCTCTTTGTAACTGCCTTTTTTACATTTGGTCCTCAAAACATTTATTTATAGAGTTTATACAACAAATGTTAGGGGGAGAAGGTAGGGAATGGGGTCGAGACGGAAAAATAGATCAGACATGATCAAATGGCGGAGCATACTCGATGGGCTGAATAGCCTAATTCTGCTAATATGTCTTATGATCTTGTGCCCAACCTCTCCCGATAGCTCAGCCGCTTAGGTCCTGGCAACATCTTCCTAAATCTTCCCTGCACTCTTTCCTGCTTGATGACACCCCTTGTACAGCGACCAAAACTGAACACAGTACTCCAAATGTGGCATCAATGTTTTGTACAACAACATCCAAACCTCTATACTCAATACCCAAAATCTCCTTGACCACCCCATCTACCTGTGACACCACCTTCAAGGAACTATACACCTGTACAGGATCCTCTGCTCTTTAACACTCCCCAGGGCCCTACCATTCACTATGAAGGTCTTGCCCTGATTTGACAGTATGCAACACCTCATACTTATCTACATTAAACTCAATTTGCTATTCCTCAGCCCACATGCCCAGCTGATCAATCCCACTGTAATTTATGTACAAAATGAACATCCTTTCCTGGTTGTTTTTGCAACTTTAAAATTCTCTTCAACTGGGCTGAAATTTAGACTGAATTAGTAACCAGTCTATAATAAAAATAATTTATTCCTATTTCTACATCTGCAATTCTATTTATTTCTGCTTCTGGCATATAGACACCCAGTTTGTAGAATACCTCAGTTTATACTCCCCAACCTTCCCGATACCTGTCACTTTAAATGCACATCATTGCGTCATACAGTACGGAAACAGACTGGCCCAAATCGCCTATGCTGACAAAGTGCTTATCTACGTCAGTCCCATTTGCCAGCGTTTGACCCATACCCCTCCAAACCTTTACTATCCATGACCTATTCAAAACCCTTTAAGATGTGTTATTGTATCTGCTGCAACCACTAAAGCCCCTGTCCCACTTAGGCAATTTTTTTGGTGACTACAGTGACAAGGTTGTCGCGGGGTGACGCCTATATAGTCGTGAGTAGTCTCAAGTCGCCTAAAGGGTCATAACGTTTTTCTGGTCGCCGCTGGATTTCGAACTGTGGGCTTGACGTAGCTTGTCTTCTCCAGTCGTAGGTGGTCGCCAGGATGACGCAGGATGTCGCCAGGTGACATTGGTTGTCGCCGGGTGCTGACTTTGGTTAATTCCATTGGCGACTATCTACGTCAACCAGTGACAGATACCGACAACTGAATTGTCTTCAGTTGTCGCCGACAGGATCGTTGCTTGTCGTAGCTTGTCTCGGGTGGACGTAGGTTGACTTTGGTTGTCGTAGGTTGTCGCTTGTATGGTCATAGGTGGGGTCGTAGATGGACATCTGGTTGTCGGTAGCTTGCCATAGCTTGACGTCAAATAGGTGGTGGGTTGTCGTAGCTTGTTATAGACATTGTCATAGGGAAGGGGTCCAGTCGCCGCTTTTTCGGCGACCTGCCACGACTGTGACAGTTGCCGAAAAAATAGCCTAAGTGGGACAAGCCCTTTAGTCAGAGTCTTACCGCATGAAAACAGGCCCTCACGGCCCAACTTGCCCACACTGGCCAACATGTTCCATCTGCATTCGTCCCACCTGCCTGCGTTTGTCTCAGGTGGACATATCCCTCTAAACCAGGGGTAGGTAACCTTGTTTTGCATAGGGGCCAGGACCCATGTCTATAAGCGGACATAGTTAATAAATGGAGATAATAATAATACATCTAACTAAATTAGTAAGCATACATACTAATAATACATACATTAGTAATAATACATACTAACTAGTTTGACACTTGGTGGTGTTGTTTTACGCATTAGTTTTCACGTTTTTCAATTTGTTTTCTGCAGGTCCCAGTTGCCTGCGAGCCCCGGGTCTAGTTGCATTTCCCAGGTCGCCTGCAAGCCCCGGGACTGGCTATAACGCCCAGGTCGCCTGCTTGGGACTGGCTGTAGCGACCAGGTAGCCTGCGAACCCCGGGTCTAGCTGCAGTTCACAGGTCGCTTGTGAGCCCCGGGACTGGCTGCACTTCCCAGGTCGCCTGCGAGCCCCGGGACTAATTGAAAAAAATATATACGCCTGCGGGCCGGATGATTTCGGGTTACTGGGCGGATTCAGCCCGTGGGCCATAGGTTCCCGACCCCTGCTCTAAACCTGTCCCGTCCATGTACCTGTCTAACTGTTTCTTACACGTTGCAGTAGTCCCTGCCACAACTACCTCCGGCAGCTTGTTTCATACACCCACCAACCTTTGTGTGAAAAGGTTACCCCTCAGGTTCCTATTAAATCTTTCTCCTCCCCTCAACATAACCCTACGTCCTCTGGTCTCAATTCCCCTACTCTGGGCGAGAGACTCTTTGCGTCTATCCGATCTATTCCTCTCATGATTTTGTACGACTCTATAAAATCACCTCCTACATCCTCCTGCGCTCCAAGAAATACAGTTCTAGCCTGCTCAACCTCGCCCAATAGCTCAGGCCCTCAAGTCCTGGCAATATCCTCGTAGCTTTGGCAGCTTTTTCCAATCCCCATTCTAACCTTGATGTTCGACCTCATCTGAGCAGCATTTCCAGCATTATTGGGTAATGAGCTCATACGTATTCTCCTATTCATATCTTCCTAAAACATAGCTTTTGTTTTCACTAGCCACTGTCACACATTTTTTAGTCAGTTTATCATTACGTGCTATTCAATCTCTCCTGTCCTTGACCCTATTATGCAGCTTTCCTCTCCTTCTCGCAGTAACTTAAACTTTGGCTTACTTCCAGTTATCTCCCATTTATGATGATGTGATATCTGAAATGTTATTCTGTCTTTTTAGTCCACAATAGAGATATTTCCAGCACTTTCTGTTTTATTCCCATCTTAGGGAGATTATGTGTTCGGCACGGACTAGAGGGGTCGAGATGGCCTGTTTCCGTGCTGTAATTGTTATATGGTTAGCCCACTATTTTGTCTTTTAATTTCTTGTCTCTACTTTAGAGGGGCAAAGTTTAAAGGTAATGTGCAAGACAAGTTTTTTTTTACACTCAGGGATTGGTGGATGCCTAGAACACGTTGCCAAAGGTGGTGATGGAGGCAGATACAATAATGTTATTTAAGAGGCTATTAGATAGGGACATGGATATTTAGGGAATGGAGGGAGGTGGATCATGTGCTGGCAGAGGAGATTAGATTAATTTAGTATCATGTTCAGCCGGACATAGTGGGCCAAAGGGCTTGTTCATATGCTGCAGTTCTATGTTCTATTTCAAATGTTATTTCTCAAAATCTATCCAGAACAACCAAAGATTTCACTTCTCCCTTTCCCATCATTGCAGCTCAGGAGCATAAACAATACTGTGCAAATTAAACAAGGAGGTTACTTTTAATCGCATGACGAACTGATTAGCACAGAGCAGATGTCACAAAAAGACAAACACTGGGAAAAGCAGTTATAGAGCTGCGTTTGGTACCTGCACTTGGTTCAAAACATCACCATAGCCATTTTCCAAATAACTTAATATCTTAACAAGCCTTCAAAATGATACAAAAAAATAATAATTTAATGGTGACTATGTAAGTTCAATTAATTGACACAGATAGAATACTAACGCTGCATTAGATAAACAGAAACAGCACTATAATAATTAAGACATATATCAGAGAAATAGTTTTACAAATTTTATGGTCTTGATCATACAGCCAATTTTATTCCTTCTTCCAGGCTTTGGACAAAGAACAAAAATAGTAAATGTAGATCAAATTGCAGGAAATAGTTCCTCTCTAAAAAAATTAAGTGAAACACAATTGTTCAGAGTAATGAACAGAGGGTAAAATTGTATACATGTTTTCACAGGTCAGGGCATTGAGTGTGAGAGTCAGGAAGTCACAATGTAGTCTTTTGGCTTTTGGTAGATGGCATCTGCAGTTCTGGTTGCCCCATTACAGGAAGGGCGTGGAGTCTTTAGAAAAGGTGCAGAGGTGGTTTATCAGAATGCTGTCTCGATTAGGGATACCGCCTACAGGAAGAGGTTAGACTTGGATGGTTTTCCCTTGGAGGTTGCGGGGAGACATGATAAAAGTACATAAAATTATTAGCCATAGACAGGACATCCATGGGTTGAGGGTGGTTGAGGCAGATACATAGTGGCATTTAAAATACTTTAGATAGGCATATGGATATGCAGGAAATAGAGGGATATGGGTTATGTGTGGTTAGATAAGTGATGTTCTTAGCATCATGTTCGACTCATACATTGTGGGCTGAGGGGCCTGTTCTTTTGCTGTACTATTTGTTCCATGTTCTACCAATGGGTCTAAGTCCCCTGAAAATGGCAACACAGGTCTATACGACAATGAAGGCTGTACATGGTATACTTGGCCTCATAGGTTGCAGCAAAGAATAAAATAATTGGGATATGTTGCATCTTTACAGAACACTGCTTAGGCTGCACATGGGAATATTTACCGAGGACACTGTGGGAAGTTAGAGGGGAAATTGCAGGTGTCCTGGCTGAGATTTATGTCATCATAAAGAATGGGTGAGACGGACAGCCGGAAGACGGACAGTGGCAAATGTTGTGCCTTTATTCACAAAGGGCTGCAGGGAACAGCTTGGGAACTACAGGCCAGTGAGTCTAACATCTGTGGTGGGAAAGTTACTAAAGAGCATTTTAAGGGGTAGGATATACATGCATTTAGATGGACAAGGACTGATTAGAGATGGTTTTGTACATGGGAGATCGTGTCATACGAATCCAATTGAGTTTTTGACGATGTGACCAAAAAGGTTGATGAGGGCAGAGCTGTAGATGTTGTATGGCTGGCTGCTCTGGAAGGTAAGATTGCATGGGATGTAAGGAAAGCTAGCCGACTGGTTAGAAAATTGGCTACATAGAAGGAAATAGAAGGAGATGGTGAAAGGTTGCCTTTCGGACTGGAGGCTGTTACTAGTAGTGTGGTGTGGGTGTGGTGCAGGGCCCATTGCTGTTTGTCATCTATATCAATGTTTTGGATGAGAACGTACAAGACATGATTAGCAAGTTTGTAGATGACACAAAAGTGGGTGTCATTGTAGATAGCGAAAATGGTTGTCAAAAATTGTAGCAGGATCTTGATCGACTGGGCAGAAGCGCTGAGGAATCGTTGATGAAATTTAATTCAGAGAATTAAGAGGTGTTACATTTTAGGAAGTCAAACCAAGGCAGGATCTACACAATGAATGGCAGAGCTCTGGGAAGTGTTGTAGAGCAGAGGGATAGATACATAGAAACATAGAAAATAGGTGCAGGAGTAGGCCATTCGGCCCTTCGAGCCTGCACCGCCATTCAATATGATGATGGCTGATCATCCAACTTAGTATCCTGTACCTGCCTTCTCTCCATACCCCCTGATCCCTTTAGCCACAAGGGCTACATCTAACTCCCTCTTAAATACAGCCAATGAACTGGCCTCAACTACCTTCTGTGGCAGAGAATTCCACAGATTCACCACTCTCTGTGTGAAAAATGTTTTTCTCATCTCAGTACTAAAAGATTTCCCCCTTATCCTTAAACTGTGATACCTTGTTCTGAATCTAGGATTGCAGGCAGGTGCATAGTTCCTGAAAGTGGCATATTTTGTTTCTACTTATTTTATTTTATTGTACTGATTTTTTGTTTTAATCAAGTTCAGTAGAGGCTACAGCTGGCAAATGCAATCATAGTTTGATTTCAGTAGTGTGGGAGATGTTTTTAAAATATATTCAAAATCCAGTGAAGGGTCTTCCCTGCTCAATGTGGAATGATAAGTTTGCAACTCCAAAAATATTTCATGCTTCATGGCTGACCATGAGTGGAGATTAATTAGCGATGGATCAATCGGAGCATGACAAACAGCAAGTTACGTTTATATAGCACTTCTGCAAGAGAGCTCCCCAAGAAGCATTATCAAAAAGTACAAGGACTTTTTGTTAATGCAATTGTGTGTTTCTACCAAAACGTACGGCACTGAAGTACGTAGGAAGGTGACGACGCAAACAAAAGCTTGGCTCAGCACTTACATCTTTGGGATTATCTGAGGAGGGAATTCAGAGCTCAAGGATGAAGTTGCTGAAGCTACAGCAGTCATAGGGAAAATGAAAATAAACTGATTATCAAGAAGTTAGGATTGAAAGAGTGCAAGAGCTTGAACATAGGTTACAGGAAGACAGCAAATTAGTACATTATTACAAAATACCAGCTTCACTGATTTAAATGAAAGTTTTCCAATAAAGTGTCATTGTCAATATGTTAAAAATTGCCAAAACCAGTTCTATTACAATCCTATTCTCCAGAAGCACCGCAGGGAGCAAGTGACATTGATTTGCACTTATTTTTAGCCCTGAATGTTATCACAGGAAGTAGACAACTGGCAATATAAAATCTATATTTTTAAGAAAATGGAACTTGAGAAGTACAAGATGGTGCCGAAAACGTAGTGCAATTTTCTGTACCATCTAAGAAATCTACCATTCTTACAATACAATTGTTGCATTCTTATACTTATGTATTATTGTGCTTATGTATAAAATACATTTATTGGATTGTATGCAAAACAGAATTTCAATGTATCTAGTAATGGTAATGGTGACAATAAATTACCATTGAACCACTGACATGGAACAGTAAACAGGAACATGCGTTTGGTCTCCGATGTCTGTACAAAACATTATGTTAAATGAAACTCCTCTGTGTGCCTGTGATCCATATCTATGTGCCTCCTACATTTCTTAAACGCCACTATGGTATCTGCTTCCACCAACATCCCTGAAGGCACATTGCAGGCATACACCACTCCATGTAAAAAACCTGTTCTGCACATCTCCTGTAAACTTTTCCCCTCCAACTTCAAAGCTGTGGTGGTATGGACCAAACGCAGGCAAACGGGGCTAGCCTGAAAGGACAACTTGGCCAAATGATCCTGTTTCCTTGCTGTAGCTCTATAACTCTGTACCCTAGTCTTTGACAATTCCACACAGGGGAAAAATATTCTATTAGGTCTCCCCTCAGGCTCAATATGGGCTGGCAACATGGATAATCACAATTTAAATGGACATCCACACAGCCATTTTACAGCTTGGAAGACGATAAAACATCACTGCTTTTCATCTGTTCACTGATGGCCATTAGTCAACAGAAAAGCTATGTGACACAAGTAAGTCTGCTGACACAGTATGATTCATTGCACAGAATATTATCTCTTTACAAGGTTAAGAGTTTAAAACAAGACCTAGTTTTCAAAAAGAAACATCAATGCGCTTTGAATACAAAGTATTTCTATCGCTTCGTTTTAATATTGCATTTGGAAAGTTAACTAATAAAAAAATCAACATGGGACAACTATTAAGTTTCTTACATTCACTCGGCATTCCATTTTGCCCAAATCAATCAGCAACTACTTAGAAATAAAATAGTAAGATTAAACGAGAACTTACCAGTTTGAAGTTTGATCTGTATTTTATGAGGAGTTACGATGAGGGATTACGTGAAGAACCCGCTCAGTGCGCAGGCGCGGCATACTTCCAAGCAGCAGTGTGGAATCACAGATAGACACAGTTATTTTGAAGTAAACATAGTAAAGATAAGGAGACATCAATTTATTAGTTTGATCCATATAATGTGGGTGGGAGCAGAGGGCACGTAATCCCTCATCGTAACTCCTCATAAAATACAGATCAAACTTCAAACTGGTAAGTTCTCGTTTAATCTTACTATTTTACTTCGGAGTCACGTGAGTGACTACGTGAAGATTTCAAAGCTCTGTGATTTCAAACCGTGTAACAGTTTCATTTCACTCACTGCCGAAGTTCTTGAGGGAGGAAGTGTTATCGTAATCAACCAATGAGTCTATTTGTAGAAAAACACAATGGTATTTTTTAAACAATAACAACAAAGAATTAAGTTGCTCCCCTGGGCTTAAATTAAATATTTGCAGTTCGTAAATCTTTACTGCAAATAAACCAGGTTTTGCCAACGGCTTATTATAAAATTTCTGAACGGTCTTTTTCCCCCCCACCATCCTGCTGTAGCCAGGATGTGGTCTATAGGCATGTCCATTCTTTAGCCGTCGACATGGATGCTGCCCTGATGGAATAAAATTTGTACATGTTATTGTTTATCCCAGCAGTTTCTAGCACCTGTTTGAGCCATCTCGCAATGGTTTGGCTCGTCACCCGACCATAAGGTTTTTGTGACTGACCCACAAGGCTTTTCATCTCCCTCGAATATTTTGGTTGTGTCTATGTAGGATAGTAGGTGGGTCATGGCACGTAACCGTGGTTCTGGTGGGTAAGCCACGACTGGATTAAGTGTTCCTGGTCTGCTCTGTTTGATCAGTCACTGGATAACGACAGATCTGGTCTGGAGCTGTGATCATGTTGTCCAGTCGCAATAGGTGTAGTGACTGGACCCTCTGAGCGGATACAAGTGCCATCAACATGAGCGTCTTCAGTGTAGCTTGCTCGAGGCCGGGGGATCTGGCTGGTGGCCATTCCCTGAGATATGTCAGGACCACACTGATATCCCAAATATGGGTATACCTGGGCTTAGGGCTTGATATTGTAAATGCCCTTCATCAGTTTTACCACCAGTGGATGGGATCCCATCGCCTGTTGTCCTGGCGCTGGTTTGAGATAAGCAGAAAGAGCACTCTGCGCTGTGTTGATGGCACTGTAGCTGATCCCTACATCGTGGTGTAGATAGGCCAGGAACTCCAGTATGTTGGTGGCTGTAGCTGTTGCGTATGTTGTCCCTGTTTCCTGGCAGTACTTCTCCCTTTTTTGATGCTGGTTAAGTACTGCCTCTTGGTGGATGTTTGAAGGGATGCTGACATGGTGGTGATGGTTTGTTTGGACAATCCCAGTTCCAGGTAAGGTCTGTTCAAACTTGCAACCCAGGCGTTTAATTTTCTCATGGCATGGGTGTTTAGCTTACCTGGTAGGTAAGTAGCTGATAGCCAAATATGTCTTTCGACACACCATTGCCAAATCATGTTGACCAATTTGTCGCATGATAATGATTTTATGCCAGCCATATGGTTAATATAAGCCATCACCGTAGTATTTATCAATTTGTAACCGAACATGCAAGTGCTGCATATTAGATACATATGCTTTTAAACCATAAAAGGCGCCCAACATCTCCAGATAGTTAATGCCCAGTGTAAGTAGTAATGATGACTCTAGGTTAGTCCATCTACCACCTGTGCTGGATATGGAGTTAGTCGCTCCCCAGCCTTGAGCACTGGCATCTGTTTGAGTAACTAAAGTAGGGTTAGTGATAAAGATAGGGCTGAAACTATGCCAAACGTTTTCTGCCCACCACTGTAGCTCTGATATTGCTTCAGTGGGTAAGTTCATGACACGATCATAGTGACCTGTATGTCGTTTTATTGCCTGTACCTTTGCTCTCTGTAAATTTTTTGATAGTGCAAAGGTCCGAATTGTGTAGCCGGAAATGCTGCTACCATTTCCCCAATTACTCTTGCTACTTGTCGAATAGTTGGTCGCTCGTTGACCATTAAATTGTTGCATGATTGTGCTAATTCAACCATTTTTGCCTTTGGCAAGGTAACAGTCATATGGACTGAGTTAATTGTGAAGCCCAGGTAGTCCATGATAGTGGATGGCTTCAACTTAGATTTATCTGGATGTAGGACGAACCCCAGAGTTTCGAGGAGCTGTTTTGTAGTTGATACTGCTGCCACAGCCATTTCCATCGTTTTCCCTACTATCAGAATATCTTCCAGATATGCCATGACAATATGTTTTTGTTTTCTTAGTATTGCCATGGCTGGGTTCAATATTTTGGTGAATAATCTTGGGCTGAAGTTAGCCCATAGGGCAATGCTTTGTACCATCCAGATAAATTTTAGGTATCTGCGATGATCCTTGTATATGGATACTAGATAGTAAGCATCTTTAAGATAAATGCTTGCCATGAAGTGTCCTTTGGAATTCAGTTGTTTGGCAGTAACATATGTCTCCATTTTGAAATGTATATACTTAACAAATTTGTTTAGTGATGTTAAGTCAATGATGATGCGACAGCCACCATCTGTTTTGGTTTTAGTGAATATATTCAATACAAATTCCAAAGGTTCATGTTTGGTCTTTTCGATGACCCCCTTTGTGATCAGTCTCACCAGTTCAGCTTGTCCCTCACGTTTCTCTGACGGAGGGAGAAATACCCTTTGGGGCCATTGTTGAACTGGCGGCGTTTTTTCTGACATGAATTGTATTTTATATCCACTAATGCTGTTGAGCATATACTTGTCACTCGTGACCATACCCCATGCTTCTTTAAACAAGTGTAATCTCCCCCCTGTTAATAAAGCACCCTTATTCTCTATATGCTGGTAGGGACCAGACCCACCTACCTCCATGGTTATTGGCGATTCTGTTTCTTCATTTTCCTGAAGATTTTGTTCTGACGTGCTGGCGATGTTGGGGGGAGGCGCATTTTCCAGAGGGTCCGCTGCGGGCCCTGATCTAAAAAGATCTTTGGGGATAATGTGCGGACCCCAAGCGTTCACCAGTCCCATATTGCGGACGTCGACTGGTGGATGCCGTGGGGTGCTGCCGCTTGGGTATCGGAGGTCTTGGTTTGCTCGTCCCGGGGCCTGCCCTCATTAGGCCGAAGGTTTTTGATGCTTCCTGCATCTCCTTCAGTTTTTTATTGAAATCTTTCCCAAATAGCAGCGCGTCCGTCTCCGCAGCTGGGGCTTTACACAAGCCAGCAAATTTGGGATTGAGGGCAGATCTTATGTTTCCCTCCGGAGATTGTTGATCTCAAATTGTGTGGTACACATTAATGCCAGCACATCCTGCTGGCAGGTATCCATCTCCGTGGTCTCCACGGAACGAGCAAAGGCTGTGATGGCCGACGTCAGGAGCCTTAGGATCCGCTGTAGCTTGAGTTCTTGGGTCGGATGTGTGATCCCACATGCCCCCAGATTTGGCTGTTGACACTTTTTACTTTGAGGGCCTCACAGTTTTCTGGTGCTGTGTGTTGTTTCAGCACCTCAGCGAGTACCTTTTCCAGTAATGGTTTATTGGATAGATGGTTGATGCTGGCCGCCATTCTTGGTTCCAGCGGTGCTCCAGCCCGTGGGGTTGCTACAAAGCGGTCCATCACACCCAACAGCTCTTCCTGTTCCTGCACCCCCGGCATACTCCCGAATTCGTCCGCCTGCCCCTGTTCCAGACCAGCCCAGCCCTGGTCACCAATGCTAGCCTCCAGTAATGAGGGAGCAGAGGGCAGTGCATGAAACACTGTGGAGGGGGTGCCTGACCTCCCTCCGCGAGAGCGCTCTTTCTGCGCATATCGCTGGAGCTGCTCCAATAGCTGTTGGATGCAGCTCAGGCGGCTGTCTCTCCTCCATTTAGGTGGAGACATGTCCCCGTCCGACGAATCGGACGCCACCGGCCGGATGCCTGTTCGGATGGCTAGACATCCAGCCCGCAGTTCAGGCACTAGCGGGACTGGGCTCGGCGCGGTGATGGGGATAGCGGAGCGCCCGGTAATTGTTCCTACCGCCTTCTTCTGGAGCTTTTGTGCCTTGTAGATGCGAGAGCGCCCCTCAAGCAGCGCGTCTCGCAGGCACCTGCTCCGTGAGCCGCTCCAGCGGCTCAGGCGGCTCTCTCTCCCCCCGTGCGGGTGGAGAGACGTCCCGTCCGAAATCGGGAACACCTGCCGGATGCCTCTTCGGGTGGCTATGCATCCAGCCCACTGCTCAGGTGCTAGCGGGCTGGGCTCGGCACGGTGTCGGGGAATAGAGGAACACCGGGTCGCTCCTACCGCCTGTTGCTGCCCCCCTCCCCGACGGGAAACGTTCCTCCTTGAACGGGGGACAGTTTTGTTCCAGAGCCTTTTTCTCTGCCTGTAAAAAACACAAGCAGAAAAAGGCTCACCTGTAAAAGAAACCCGACCTCAGGGTACTCACCTGACGGTCCGTTTCATTCTGTAGCGGGAGCGCCTAACTCCCGTTGCAGCCGCTGTTGCACTGCTGGCGTAATGCCGCGCCTGCGCACTGAGCGGGTTCTTCACGTAGTCACTCACGTGACTCCGAAGTAAAATTTGTGTTGGGTTATCATTATGCTGTGCTACCTGAAATTGCTAAGTAATTCACTTCCAAAACGTGCACAGCATAAACTATACACAGTGCTGGAGTAACACAACGGGCCAGATAACATCTGTGGAGGGAATGGATAGGTCGAGACTCTTCTGCAGACCCGCAACATTGACAGAAGCTGCCTGTCCTGTGTTTTACTCAAGTTTCTAGCGTCTGTAGTTCCTTATGTCTTCTAAGTGTAAACCAAATTTACTAAATCCTCAATTGAAACACAATGGGCACACACATGTTTTCCAGGGAACTCACAATCCAATCAAGCCAATATAAGATCCGACCGCTAGACTGTTGTTTCACTTTTAAATATAAATGTTAGGTTTTCTCCTGATTAGTTGGTATAAAATTACATTTCTATTTGTTCTCTGCTAGCCTAGCCTCTTACCCAAAGGGAGACTTTAGAGATACAGCTTGGAAACGGTCCCTGTGGCCCACAGAGTCTGCACTGACAAGTGATCACAGAACACTAACACTATCCTGCACCCGAGGGAAATTCTCCATTTTTTTTTTACCGAAGCCCATTAACCTACAAACCGATGGGTGGATAGGGTGGTCAATTTGGAACATTGGCCTTCATTAGTCAGAGCATTGAATATAGAATTTGGGAGGTCATGCTGCAGTTGTACAAGACGTTGGTGAGGCTGCATTTAGAGTATTGTGTCAGTTTTGGGCACCATGTTACAGGAAAGATGTAGTCAAGCTGGAAAGGGTGCTGAAAAGATTTATGAGGATGTTGCCAGGACTAGAGATTGGGACGACAGATGGCACAATGGGCTAAGTGTTCGGCTGGCAACCTGAAGGTAGCCGGTTCGAATCCCGCTTGGAGTGCATACTGTCGTTGTGTCCTTGGGCAAGACACTTCACCCACCTTTGCCTGTGTGTGAATGTGTGTGAGTGATTGGTGGTGGTCGGAGGGGCCGTAGGCGCAGAATGGCAGCCACGCTTCCGTCAGTCTGCCCCAGGGCAGCTGTGGCTACAGAAGTAGCTTACCACCACCGAGTGTGACTGAGGAGTGAATGAATAATGCGATGTAAAGCGCCTTGAGTATTAGAAAGGCGCTATATAAATCCCATCCATTATTATTATTATTAGAGGGCCTGAGCTATGGAGCAAGGTTGAGCAGGCTCGGCCCAGGAAGATGAGGGATGATCTTAGAGGTGTAAACAATCATGAGAGGAATAGATTGGGTTGACACACAGTCTCTTGCTCAGAATAGGTGAATCGAGGAGCAGAAGATATAGGTTCAATGTGAGGGGGGGGGGGGGGGGGGGGGATTTAATAGGAACCAGAGGGGTGACATACAAAGGACAGTGGGGTGTACAAGGAATCAACTTCTGGAGGGGGTAGTTGAGGCAGGTACTATTGCAACGATTAAGAAACATTTAGACAGGTACATGGACAGGACAGGTTTAGAGAGATATGGGCCAAACGCAGGCAGGTGGAACTGGTGTAGATGGGACAGGTTGGCCTGTGTGGGCATGTTGGGCCAAAGGGCCCGTTTCCGTGCAGTATGACCCGGTGGAAACTCACATGGTCACAGGGAGAACATACAAACTCCGCACTTTCAGCACTCATAGTCAGGTCGAACTAGGTTCTCTGGCGCGCTACACCACTGTGCCGTCCCAGGCTTATCAATTATACATGTTGGCAAATAGATCAAAATCTGATAGTAGCAAGAACTTTGCTTCACTCACATTAGTTACAAAATAACATCGGAATACTAGCCAAGCATTCTTTGAAGTTCCCTGCAATGACTAAAAGCCATAAACAACTCAATCGGGAATCTGAAGGACCAATGTATCGAGTGAACTGAAGATTATGTGGATATTAATAGCAATGTTTGACCCTTTTGTATACATGCAATGAACAGTAGACCAAATATAGAGAATCAACGTGCAGTGGGGTTTGGCTGAAAAGAGAATTAAATTATGCCTCCATGCCATCTATCAAACATATCTGAGGAAAGCTAGAGAATAAATTGCAGGCTCCCTGGCTGAGATGAGAATCATCATTAGGTACGGGTGAGGTGTATGTCTCTTAGGCAAATTAGTGGAGGGTATTCTGAGGGGTTAAGATAGATGAATTTGGATAGACGGGCGATTTGAGCTAGCATGGTTTTGTTCATGGGATATCTTTGCTTAGAAATCAGATTATTTTGAAGATGTGGGCAAAGCCGTAGTCTATATAGACTTCAGCAAGGTAGACTGCTCTGGAAAGTTTGATCGCATGGGATCCAGGGAGAGCTAGCGGACTGGATAGAAAATTGGCTTAATGGAAGTAAGAAGAGGATGATGGTGAACATTTCGACTCGACACCCTTCTTCAGACTGAAGTCTGAATCAGATCAGATAAGTCTGAAGTAGAGTCTCGACCTGAAACATCACCCATTCCTTCGCTCCAGAGATGCTGTCTGACCCACTGAGTTACTCCAGCATTTTGTGTCTATCTTTGATTTAAACCAGCATCTGCAGTTATTTCCCACAGATGATGGTGGAAGGTTATTTTTCAGACTAGATACCTGTGACCTCAGGAATCGGCGCCGCACGATTGGCAGCCCCGTCAACAGTCTGTTTTTTTGTCTTTATTTATTTTTAGTGTGTGTTAAAAGTTTGTGTAAATGTTCTTCAGTTTATTTTATGTGGGGGTCGGGGGAAACTTTTTTTCAGTTTCTTACCTTGCCGGAGATGCTATTATTTTCCGGGTCGCTTTGCGGCCTACCATCGATGGAGCTGGAGGTCTCCTCGGACTGACCTTGAGCCCCACCGCGGGGCGTGGACTTGACATCGGAGCCGATCCCTTGCCTGGGACCTGTGGAATTTTAACACCAAGAGCTCGCAGTCTCGGGAAGGACAGTGAATGTCGGGAGCTCCAACAACGCAGAGGTTCGAACAGCCCCGTCGCGGAGTTTGATCGCCGGCGCGGGGCAGCTGTGATATCTCCTTCCGTCCCGTCCCGTTAACGCTGGGCTCGAGGACCCCGACCGCAGGAGAGCAAATAAGGGAAAAGATCTGAACTTTTTTTTGTCTACCATCATAGTGAGGAATGTGGAGGAGTCACTGTGATGGATGTTTATGTTAAAGTGTGTTTTGTGTGTTCTGTTGCTTTTATTTGTATGACTGATTTGGCAACTGAAATTCCTCATATATTGTGCAAAACATACTCGGCTAATAAAGTATTATTGTGATTGTGATTGTGGAACCATTGCCGTTTGTGGTTTATATCAACGATTCGTACAAGTCCTAGAGTGATACAGTGTTGAAACAGGCCCTTCGGCCCAACTTGTCCACATCAGCCAACATGTCCCATCTACACTAGTTCCACCTGCCTGCGCTTGGTCCATAGCCATCCAAACCTGGATGTTTGAATGTATGAGAATCTATTATATATGATTAGTAAGTTTGCAGTGGTATTATAGATAATGAAAATGGTTATCAAAAATTACAACAGGGTCTTGATCAGCTGTGCAAGTGGGCTGAGGAATGGTTAATAGATTTAATGCAAATGTAGAAGTTTTGGGAAGTCATACCAGAGCAGGACCTTCACAGTGAATGGCAGGGCTCTGTGGAGTGTTGTAGAGCAGAGGGATAGAGCAGTGCAGGTACATAGTGCATTGAAGTGATGCCATAGGCTTTCAGCACATTGATCTTCATCAGTCAGGGAACTGAGTATAGAAGTTGAGATGTTATCTTACAGTTTTACAAGACATTGTTGAGCCCACATTAGGAGTATTGTATTCAATTTTAGACATCCTGTGAAACGATCGTCCGGTCTACGTTTGTTCTCACTGAAGTGTAAGAGTCCATTTGGCGATTGTTTAGCTGAACATCTTCGCTCAGGCCGCCTGAACCTACCTGATCTGACCTTTATTTATTCTCTAGCTTTCCTCAGATATGTTTGATTTATCTAACTTAAAGTAACCCCATCATTCCCTCTCACTATCCCCCCCCCCCCCCCAAGTCGCACCAGCTTGTTGTTCATTACTTGTTCTATATCTCTCTACATAATTGTCTATATCTCGTTTCCCTTTCCTGTGACTTTCACTCTGAAGAAGGGTCTCGAGCCGAAACGTCACCCATTCCTTCTCTCCAGAGATGCTGCCTCTCCCGCTGAGTTACTCCAACTTTTGTGTCAAAGGAGGTAGTTGAGGCAGGACATGGATAGGTACTTGGATAGGAAATGTTTAGAGGGATATAGGACAAACGCAGGCAGATGGCTCTAGTGTAGGTGGGGCAAATTGGGACAAATGGCCTGTTTCCATGCTGTATGACGATAACCTTTTCTCACTTCAAATCTGGTTCTAATCAAGCCCATTAAGTTCTTTGTCTTTGCCTTGAGTACAGAGATACAGTGAAGAATTTTAGTTTACATGCTATCCAGTCAAAAAAAATCTATACTCAAATCCAATCTAGCCATGCACATTGCAAAGATAAAGGATGGGAATAAAAGGATGGAAGTTGGGAATAAGACAAAAGAGTTAAGAATAAACGGATAGCTTCATTAGTACCTCTGGATAATAAAGAAACAGTAACAGACATGGGGGAAGTTAGGAGTATCTGTCTTTGCCAAATTCCACTATAACAAAGTTAGGGTTTTACCCCCATTTTGCCTGGACGCTGAGTCAAAATCCTGGAGTCCTGTGACTGAGAACCCAGAGAGACCTCGTCCTCACCACAAGGAGCGCAGGTAGCGGCCCAAGAGGGTCGCCCGGCACCACCTTGTCTAGCACAGCTGGGAAATGGCAATACCTGCTGCCCCTGCTACTGATTCCCATATTCTGAGGTTGGAAGGTCTGTAGCATTGGGGTGAAGGGGTGAGGAAGCCCTGTCCTGCACTTAGTGATATTCCCACGACTAGTCAAGGGTGTTTTATTGTTATATGTCCCAGATAGATCAATTAAATTCTTACTCGCCGCAGCACAGCAGAATATGTAAACATAGCACATAAACGAGAGGAAAAAAAAGTTCAGTGTGTATATACACACATACTCAATAAGCAAACAATTATGGTGCAATAATAATAATAGTCTGTCGTAATTCAGAGCTTATTTGTTCTCATGTTCAATAGCCTGGTGACTGAAGGGAAGAAGCTGTTCCTGAACCTGGATGTTACAATTTTCAGGCCCTGTGCCTTCTTCCCGATGACAATGGTGAAATGAGTGTGTGGCCAGGATTGTGTGGGTCTTTGATGATGTTAGCTGCCTTTTTGAAGCAGCGACTCCGATAAATCCCTTCGATGGTGGGGAGGTCAGAGCCGGTGATGGTCTGGGCAGTGGTCACAACCTTTTGCAGTCTTTTCCGCTCCTGGACTTTCAAGTTGCCGAACCAGGCCATGATGCAACCAGTCAATATGCTCTCTACTGTGCACCTGCAGAAGTTCACGAGAATCCTCTGGCATACCGAATTGCGTGGATCGCTCTAATCTTTACCCATTGGTATGGTCGAGAATCAGTGGGTTAGCTGCAGGATGCACGCCAGCATGTTCTAACCTTCAGTGCCTAAATGCTGCTACATGGAATGTGCTGGAGGTCAGATAGTGAGCCATATGATGCCCCTATGCTGAACTCAACACTGAATCCAGCAGTGGTTCATAGTCTTACTAAGCTGGTAGGAGACAGAATACATTTAGTATAGGCCTCTGACCTTCATTAAAATTTTAACTGAAACAAGCGTATTCTTTTTTAATTCATTTACGTGAACTGGAGTGCTTTGAAATTTATTAATTTTTAAAGATTTTTATTTAAACTGTTTCTATCTATCTCTTATCATTGGATACCATGGATAGGTCTTATTATACAGTGCCCTCCATAATGTTTGGGACAAAGACCCATCATTTATTTATTTGCCTCTGTACTCCACAATTTGAGATTTGTAATAGAAAAACTCACCTGTGGTTAAAGTGCACATTGTCAGATTTTAATAAAGGGCTTTTTTATACATTTTGGTTTCACCATGTAGAAATTACAGCAGTTTTTCATAGTCCCCCCCCCATTTCAGGGCACCATAATGTTCGGGACACAGCAATGTCATGTTTTTTTTAGAGATACAGCGCGGAAACAAGCCCTTAGGCCCACCGGGTCCGTGCCGACCAGCGATCCCCGCTCATTAACACCATCCTACACCCACTATGGACAATTTACATTTACCAAGCCAATTAACCTTCAAAACTGTACGTCTTTGGAGTGTGGGAAGAAACTGAAGATCTTGGAGAAAACCCACGCAGGTCATGAGGAGAACATACAAACTCCGTACAGACAGCACCTGTAGTCAGGATCAAACCAGGGTCTCAGGCACTGCATTCGCTGTGAGGCAGCAACTCTACCGCTGCGCCACCGTATAAATAGAAATAGTCATGTTTAGTAATTTGTTGCATATCCTTTGCATGCAATGACTGCTTGAAGTCTGTGATTCATGGACATCACCAGTTGCTGGGTGTCTTCTCTGGTGATGCTCTGCCGGGCCTGTATTGCAGCCATCTTTAGCTTATGCTTGTTTTGGAGGCTAGTCCCCTTCAGTTTTCTCTTCACATATAAAAGGCATGCTCAATTGGATTCAGATCGGGTGATTTACTTGGCTACTCAAGAATTGACCATTATTTAGCTTTGAAAAACTGCTTTGTTGCTTTGACTCCTGAAGACTTTGATAGGTCTAAGGTTGCTGTTGGGCTGTCCCCGTCCCCTCCAGGGCGTCTCGTTCCTGTGGGGCGGCCAGAGGAGACCGAGTTGTTGCAGCGCTTTGTGTGTATCCCCATTGATGGCTGGTGTCCGGCTTTCACTGGTGCCAGGAAGGGGGGGGGGGGGGGGGGGGAGTGGCTGGTGGTCCCTGGGGAGCGGGGTTGGGCTGGAGTTGGCGCTTCTTTTCCGAGTTGGCTGTGGGCCTGGGGCCGCTGGTGTCCTTGGCCCGGCGGAAATTGAGCTGGTGTTGCCACTTCTTCTCCGCTCTGGCTGTGACCGACGACACCAGCGGCCCCAGGCTCAAAGCCAGAGCGGAGAAGAAGCACAAACTCCAGCCCAACCCCACTCCCCGACGGGACGGGACGGGGACCGCCAGCCAACCCCCCCCCCCCCCCCCCACGGCGCCGGCGAAAGCCAGACACCAGCCATCAACGGGGATACACACAAAGCGCTGCAGCAGCTTGGCCCGGTCCAACAGATGGCACAATGGGCTAAGTGTTCGGCTGGCAACCGGAAGGTAGCTGGTTCGAATCCCGCTTGGAGTGCATACTGTCGTTGTGTCCTTGGGCAAGACACTTCACCCACCTTTGCCTGTGTGTGTCCTTGGGCAAGACACTTCACCCACCTTTGCCTGTGTGTGTGGATGTAATTATGTGAAGCACTTTGGGGTCAATGCAAGTTGACTAAAAATGTCCTATATAAATAAAGAAATTTAATTTTAATTTTAATTTAACACCTCCGGCCACTCCCGGACAGGGACGAGACACCCTGGATGGGGACAGGGACGACCCAGCAGCAACTCAACAGACCCGGGGTCAACACCAACCACGGACAAGCACGATCTTGCTCACTCACCAAAGCATCATAAAGCAATAAAAACGACAAAATAATCTCAGCTTTTAACAAAGAAACAATAAATATTACTATTTCATAGTTTGAAAGCAATATTTTCTTACTTAGAAGAATCAAAGCTAGAAAAAACAGAAGCAATGAAGGTCCACTGCTTCACTGCTCCACTGTTTACCAGGGTTGTTTATGCATAGTGACCTTTGACCTGAGCATGCGCAGTCGGAATACCGAACTCACTTATTGGTAGAACATCTGTAGCATCTTGCTGCAGACATTGAATGAGTGGAGCCTTCTCAAAAAGTACAGCCGGCTCTGTCCCTTCTTGTACAGGGCCTCAGCGTTCCTGGACCAGTCAAGTTCACTGTCCAGGTACACTACATTTGTACTCCTTGGTAAACTACACATCCACACCATTGCTGGAGACTGGGGACAGGGGTGTTCCTTTTTTATTTCCTAAAGTCCACCACTAACTCCTTAGGTACTCCACTAAGGTTCTATTCTACACACCATTACTTCTCGCCAGCACATTTTCATATTTTATGACTTCAACATTGAACGATATCTGATTAAAATGGCCAGAACAAATAGCCCTACCTAATGGCACCATAGCACAACATTCAGATTCAATCGTTGAATGAGCTAGCATGTGTATTTAATGATGTTTTTGTTTTTGGTACACAGGTAGAAGAGGAATTATGGGAGGAAGAATTCTTGGAGCGTTGTTTTCAGGAGATGCTGGATGAAGAGGACCAGGAATGGTTCATTCCAGAGCGGGATTTGCCAGGCATCAACCAGATGCAACAACAAATGAATGGACTATCCATAAACGACAGCAGCAAGACAGAGGACCTTGTGGTAAATGGCAAAGAGCGATATTGTTCCCACTTAGTGTACCATATTATCTTGCATCAAATTTCGACTCAATTTTCTCTGCTCTTAAAAAACAATCCCACCTTCGACATTTCCATGCAATAACATTTCCTCATCCCAAGCATTGTTCCAATACAAACTCTTCAGACCTCTTCCAGGTCTTCACATTCAACACTATAGTTGTGACCAAGTTAATGTTTTATAGAGCACAAGAAAACAGGAGCAATCCACCTTGTTCCCTACCATTCATTATTATCATCACTGATCTTCTCAACTTCTTTTCTCTGCCAGTTCCACATTGCTTTCAATTCCACAATCTTTCTTTCAAAAGTTTATCTTCCACCTCATTAAATACCTCTAATTATCTAGCCTCCACATTCTGCGATAGGGAATTACAAAGATTAATCACTCTCTATGGAAAGAAATTGGCCACCAAACTCAACCTCGTTCCATAAGACATAGGAGCAGAATTAGGCCATTTGGCCCTTGACCTGCCCACTTATTAAAACATCTTGATATCTGGGTGTTTCTATAAATAAGGGTACCAATATGTGACATGGGTGGCCAAATTTGAAAGTTATTAAATTATAATTAAATATCACAGCATTAAATATGGGCCTACCTATGATCCTTTTGCACTAATTTGTGATAAAAATCGACCAACATTTGACCAGTATTTAATGCTTTCAAAATTTGAGGGGGAAAAACAAAAACACAAATAATAATTATTATTTTTTAAATATACATAAATGAGAAAGAATATAGTAATTTATAGTTAATTTACTCAATTTACCCGAACCAAAAGCATCTGTGTAGACAGGAGCATACTTTCAACGAGACATGGCGTTATCACTTTCGATTCCCTTTGCCACAGTGCACACATTTTACAACATAGCAACAAACAATGAACATTTAATGGAATTTAAACATTTCTATAGGAACTAAAAGCACCATTTACGAGAAAATAAACAATAGGCGTATGAGTAGGCCATTTGGCCCTTCGAGCCATTCAATGTGATCATGACTGATCATCCCCAATCAGTACCCCGTTCCTGCCTCCTCCCCATATCCCCTGACCGCTATTTTTAAGAGCCCTATCTAGCTCTCTCTTGAAAGCATCCAGAGAACCCACCTCCAGCGCCCTCTGAGGCAGAGAATTCCACAGACACACCACTCTCTGAGAAAAAATGTTTCCTCGTCTCCGTTCTAAATGGCTTACTCCTTATTCTTAAACTGTGGCCCCTGGTTCTGGTCTCCCCCAACATCGGGAACATGTTTCCTGCCTCTAGCGTGTACAAGCCCTTAACAATCTTATATGTTTCAATGGGATACCCTCTCATCCTTCTAAACTCCAGAGTGTAGAAGCCCAGCTTCTCAATTCTCTCAGCATATGACAGTCCCGCCATCCCGGGAATTAACCTTGTAAACCTACGCTGCACTCCCTCAATAGCAAGAATGTCATTCCTCAAATTGGGGGACCAAAACTGCACACAATACTCCAGGTGTGGTCTCGCCAGGGCTCTGTACAACTGCAAAAGAATGAAAAAGTGCAAAAAGATTTTTACTAACCAATAATTCCAAGCAAAAAAAAAAGTGAACACAGCTTTCTTCAGAGCTCAGAGTGCCCACAACGTGACCACTTGGTTACTGTCTCTCATACTGATTTCTAATCCCCCTTGCAAAATGTCGGCATGTAACCCACCACGAGGCCAGTAGTCCAGGTCAGGGTCATCACAATCACGTTGCTTGAATTTTTTTTTAAAATCGTGACGAGTGCAAAAACCATTATAGCATTGACGAAGTCAGAAAACGGGAGGGACAACAGAATTAGACATCGATAAAATAGGTGAGCAGACTAGATTTTTACGTCAGGATTTTAAGTTCTATTCATTATTAAGTATTTCAATGGAAAGCTTAAACACAAAATATAAACAATTAAAATGAAACAATAAATATAAAAACGTTTAAGAAAATTAAACGGTGGACAAAAAAACTGGAGAAACTCAGCGGGTGAGGCAGCATCTATGGAGAAGAGGAATAGGCGATGTTTCGGATCGAGACCCTTCTTCATAAAAACAGTTCCGCTGCTTTTAATTCACACATTTCACACGTGACTCTCACGTTTTGCTGCAAAAACATTAGGCATCAGAAAACCATCAAATCAGGTGATAAATGATAAAAATCATAAACATAATTAGAATTTGGCTTATAAAGAGTTATTTAATTGCAAAATCAATGTGATTTTTTTGGTATAAATTAGCCTAAAGGATTTGATGAAATCCTGCTTGAAAAATGTCACAAAAAAGGCAAGAAAACACAGACATATCTGATATTTTTCTTTGTAAAAACAGATTTATTTGCCACATCTCATTATTTTTGGCTATACACCATGATCTATCCTACTTAAAACACAGGATATGAAACAATGAGATTATTACATAAAAAACAGGAAAATAACCTGGAAGTTTGGAGATCTGCAGTTTCACTACTGAGTGCTGTATTTACGGAAACACCCATCTACCCTGTCCTGCCCCCTCAGGATCTTTAATGAGATCACATTAGATCATAAGTAACAGGAACAGAATTAGGCCATTACACCCATCAAGTCTACTCCGCAATTCAACCATGGCTGATCTATCTCTCCCTCCTAACCGCATTCTACTGCCTTCTCCCCAAAACCTCTGACACCCGACTAATCAATAGCGTCACCGCTCATTCTTCTTAGCTGAATTAAGATAGGGCATATTTCTGATGGTCTGCATCTCAGGGTACTCAAGGAGGTGGCTCTAGAAATTGTGCACTCATAGGTGATCATTTTCCAATGTTCAATAGATTCAGGATCAGTTCCTGTGGATTGGAGGGTAGTTAATGTTATCCCACTTTTCAAGAAAGGAGCAAGAGAGAAAACGGGGCATTATAGACCAGTTAGGCTGACATCGGTGGTGGAGAAGATGCTGGAGTCAATTATTAAAGAAGTAATAATGGCGCATTTGGATAGCAGCGAAAGAATTGGTCCATATCAGCATGGATTTATGAAGGAGAAATGTGACAAGTAAAATGGATGAAGGAGAGCCATTGGAAGTAGTGTATCTGGACTTTCAGAAAGCCTTTGATAAGGTTTCACACAGAAGATTAGTGAGCAAAATTAGAGCACATGGTATTGGGGGTAGGGTATTGACATGGATAGAGAATTGCTTGGCAGACAGGAAACAAAGAGTAGGAATAAACGGGGCCCTGTCAGAATGGCAGGCAGTTGCGAGTGGAGTGCTGCAAGGCTCGGTGCTGGGGCCGCAACTATTTACAATATATATTAATGATTTAGATGATGGGATTAAAAGTAACACTAGCAAATTTGCAGATGATACACAGCTGGGTGGGAGCGTGAACTGCAAAGTGGATGCTAGGAGGTTGCAGGGTGACTTGGACAGGTTGAGTGAGTGGGCAGATGCAGTATAATGTAGATAAATGTGAGGTTACCCACTTTGACGCCAAGAACAAGGAGATTATTATCTCAATGGTGTCAGATTAGGAAAAAGAGAAGTGCAACGAGACATGGGTGTCCTTGTACACCAGTCACTGAAAGTAAACATGCAGGTGAAGCAGGCAGTGAAGAAAGCCTCCATAACGAGAGGATTTGAGTGTAGGAGTAAAGAGGTCCTTCTGCAGTTGTACAGGGCCCTGGTGAGACCACATCTGGAGTATTGTGTGCAGTTTTGGTCTCCTAATTTGAGGAAGGACATCTTTGCTATTGAGGCAGTGCAACGTAGGTTCACGAGGTTAATCCCGGGATGGCGGGACTGTCATATGAGGAAAGATTGGAAAGACTGGGTTTGTATTTACTGGAATTTAGAAGGATGAGAGGAGATCTTATAGAAACATAAAAGGGCTGGACAAGCTAGATATAGGAAAACATTTCCCAATGTTGGGGGATCAGGGGCCACAGTCTAAAAATAAAGGGGAGGCCATTTAAAACTGAGATGAGAAAACACTTTTTCACCCAGAGAGTTGTGAATTTGTGGAATTCTCTGCCACAGAAGGCAGTAGAGGCCAATTCACTGGATGAACTTAAAAGAGAGTTAAATCGAGCTCTAGGGGCTAATGGAATCAAGGGATATGGGGAGAAGGGTTACTGATTGTGGATGATCAGGCATGATCATAATGAATGGCAGTGCCAGCTTGAAGGGCCAAATGGCCTACTCATGTACCTATTTTCTATGTTTCTATGTTATCCCTTGAATTAACCTGGTGAATCTCTTTTGGATTGTCTCCAATGCCAGTATATCTTTTTCTTAAATATAGGAGACAAAATTCAAGTATTCCAGGTGTGGCCTCTCCAATGTCCCGTGCAATTGTAGCAATAGTTTCCTATTTCTAACATTCACCATCCAGTTCTAGGCACCTAAAACACGCAAGAACGCTTGACCCATACATGGCATTCCAGATATCAATCACGCTCTCTGTTTAAAAAAAAAATCGGTGCACCTCAGATCTCCTTTAAAACTCACCTTTTATGCGCTTACCATCTGAACAATATTGTGACTATCTATAGACAATAGACAATATCTACTCTGTCTATTCCTCACAATCTTAGATACTTGCATCAGTCGCCAGCAAAATGAGAGTTGGTCATGGCATCGTGTTCAGCACTGGCATTGTGGGCCAAAGAACCTTTTCTTGCACTGTTCTGTTATTTGTTCTAATGGAAAGGCCTTGGTTTAATCTGGGAAGACTGAAGTACCTCTGAACTCCTGTGAGGGGGGTGTGGGGGGGGGGGGGGGGGGGGGGGGACAATTCTGCTCGTTTGACAATCACCTCGTCTGTGAATCAATCCTGGCATATCCCCCCAATGTAACAGAGACTAAATCTTGTAGTCACAATGAACTGCAGATGTTGGTTTGCAAAAAAAAACATGGCTGGATGTAACTCAGCTGATCAAGCATCTTTGGAGAACATGGATAGGTGATGTTTCTGGTGAGTTCCAGAGATGTTGCCTGTCCCACTGAGTTACTCCAGCATTTTTTTTTTAAAGAGACCAAATTCTTGTTTTTGTTTTGCTTTTGATATATCCACGCCATTGAGTGAAAGCAAGAATCACTTCCTTCCCATTCAGGATGTTGTTGTCAACCGTTTGTGCAGTTTAAAAAAAAATAATACTTTGTGTTTGACTAACCCAAACAAAATCTAATTGTTTCCTCTTTCTTCCCTCTAGAGTAAAAGTACTCTGAATCCTGACGCCAAGGAATTTGTTCCTGGAGTGAAGTACTGAAATTTTGAGAGTCTTGTAGGCTGCCCTCTTCTGGAGGAAGCAAAAAAAAAAATACAATTTCTGAACACTGTGAAGCGAGTCACTTTTTAGGATGGCCAATTGGTTATAGATGCTATTGGATTACCCACCCTCTCCCTTTCCCCATGCCGAAACTTGTTTAGATCGAATGCTCTTTTTTTTTTTAAGCTTCATTGCAGAAATAACTTGGTCCTTTCACAATTTCTGATATGTGCAAGGGTTCGGCTGGTGTACAGTATTCTATTTGCCACGTATCACAATGAGTCTGCTACTTTAAAACAACTGGTTCTCGTGGTTTGACGGGAGGAGAACGAAACAAATTGCCAGAGTCTTGTTCAGTTTAGAGACCTTTTGCATGTCTTGAAAGATGGGTTTAAAGTGACAGTGCCTCCCCTTTTTTTTAAATAAGTTAAGAATTGGTGTCAGCATAACAACAAAAGCACTTTGCCAAAAAATATATATTCTCTAAGAATAACTACAAACTGCTGGAACCCAACTTGCACTGCTCTGGGTCTCTTACTGCCTGATTATAAATGTCCCTTTCTTCTAAATTACAAGAGCCTTATAAAGGTGGGGTGGGGGGGTTGTGGGATGGATATAAAAAAAAGAACAGTATTACCGCTACCATTGCCGGTAGTTAGTTTTATTGTCTGCAAGATTATCCTAAAATAATACTAGCAGTAAAGGGAATGCTCTAGCGGCTAAATGTGTTACAATACATATTGTGATATTTTATTTAGAAACTATGCGTATCTTTCTTGGGGCATTATTTTTGAAGTGCAGTCCAAAGTGGTTTTTTAAAAAAAAAAGGAATTTTGTTTATCTGGAATGGGGCTGTGGGGGGAAATCCTTCAAATATGTAAAAAAGAAAATTGGGTTGCACTTTTGAAAATTGTATATTGGGTTTGGGGCTGTTTGGGTGGGAATCAGGACAAAAGGTTGCTCATTGGTAAAGAGTGCACAAATGCTCAACAAAGAGCATTTTTAACCAGCAAGCATAGTGATCCAGTTCATTACAAATTTCTCCAATGGGTCATTGTTTGTGTCTACCTTGATGGTGAACATGGCACTGCCGTTCCAGTCTTTCTCGTTTTCTCCCTCTCTCTCTTCCTCTTTCTCTCTCTCTCTCTCTCTCTCTCTCCCCGTCCCTCCCTCCCTCTCTCCCTCTCTCTCTCTCTCTCTCTCTCGCTTGTTCCCTTGCTCTCGTTGTCTCTTTCACTCTGTCCCTGGGAAGATGATGGTGCTCCTTTCAAGAGCTGCATTTCTTTTTGTCATTTGGTGTTAATGCAAGTGGGTGCAAAAGGAAAATTTACTGGAAAATAGAGTTTTATTTTAAAGAAAAACAATAAGGTACTTGGCCACTCTTCAGCTTATGTCAGTGAGAAGTTAGCAAGTTTAAGGGTTGAAAGGTTTTTAAAAAGATCATGAATATATTCTTTATTGTAGTGGAGATGTGCATGTTCTAGACCTGATAGTATAAAGGTGGTTTGCAGGTACTCTAATTTAAGTAGAGATGCCAATATTTTTGTTACACATTGTGTTTTGGTGGGAGGGAATGGAATATAGCTTACACTTAGAAGCTTTTATGAAATTAAATTAATTCAAAATCCCTGATGATCCTGCACAGGACAGATTTAATTATGGTGGGGTGTGGGAAATTTCAAAGCCTAATTGTCCATTTTCCTTTGTGAAAATTCCACGTGTGGAATGATGGGCAAGCTTCGTGCTTTGGTTATGACTTTTTTTCTGTGCTAAATGAAATTGGGTTCTATGGTATTAAGTTTTCAATGAAATGGGCAGCGATTTTCTTGTGGATCAGACCTCATTTTTGCTAACTCTTTCCTTTGATTTTCAAATTTGAAGGTGCAGAATTTCTTCCCAAGCCTTATGTCGGTCGATATTATATCCCATTTTTAAGCCATTATTCTTTATAATGTCAGTTTCCTGCCACACCAACTGTTATCAGTTCTTGTTCCTGCAGTTGCTTAGTGATAAGAAACACTCAGATATCTTGGGTGCAGTTGCCACAAGAAATGGTTTGGCAATTTGCGTGATGCATGCGGTCCTTTATTCATTCCCTTCACCCACTCACCCTGGTTCTGGATTTACAGCAAAGGTTGAAGTTTCAGTAGAGCGCTTTAATAAACGAGGAATCTTCAAATTATGTTGTTATACAGCATACCAGGTTGTGACATAATCCATGTGACTTCCAGATTGAACCGCGCTTCAGTGCTATCTTTAACATCAGCAATGTCTTCTGCACACAAAACCTTTGCTGAAACACTTTATCCAAAAGTATGTTATTTCTACAAACTGGGTGGATGGTTATGGTAGCATTTTGAGTCATTATGGCCCTTTAAGGTGGAAATTATATTTGTCTCCCTGTGACATGATATTTTAAACGTTTTCCCCTTGCAGTCCTGCCAATCAAGGCCTGTTCTTTAATGTTCATATTCTAGAGTTCATTGTACTTGTAGAAACACTCATGCCAGTTCTATTTTAGGCATTGGTCATTTATAATTATAACCTCAGCAAACTCTCATGCCTACAGCACTCACCGCTAATCTAAGGCAGGGTGAAATGCAGTTCCTCAAACTTTATGGCCCGACTGAGGGAAATTGCTTATTAATGCTGAATATTTGTGACTTTTGTGCTGCGGGAGGGGTTTCCAGAAACCCATTGCAGCACACACAACTTTACAACCTTTATTTTCTGGACGTCATTCCTATCAATCTGGATGGTTGGCAGCTATATGATTGGGTTAAAAAATTAATTTTGGTCTCTGCTGTGGCCCAGTGAATAAAGGCATTGCCCAGAGGCCCTGAATTTGGTTATTGGTGATTGCCAAATGAACATATCTCTACAGCAGGAGTAGCAGTGTTACTACCTCACTTGGCACCCTTGGACAAAGGAAGACATCTTATCAAGATGCCATCTGGTTTCTTATCTTGTCTGGTCTTGATAGAAGCCTTCATATCTGAAGCTTGTTGTGTTCAGTTTTTCTTTAATGACTCCGGCAGTGTGGTTGTTATTTTTTTATTTGGTTGGTTATCTTTTATGGGTCATATTTGAATTAAGTGTAGCTGATACCAACAGAACAATATTTGAGAATGAATTGAAGATTACAATTTGAATGACATGGCAGGTTGCTTAGGAGAGGAATGTATGGCATGGCAATCTTCCTCAGTTGAAACATCCACCCTGTCCTTTATTATTTTGTCCTTTTAAAAGCTAACCTTGATTTAAATGTGGTCGTTTTTTTGGAGCAGTTGATTTTAGTTGGCAATGACGTGTACCTGTTTTCATCAATTCTTATTATTTTATTCAACTTATCCATCTGCCAAAAGGGAGAATAGTGATTGTTGCTGAAGCGTGCCCTGTTGTAGATGCCTCCAATGTTTTGTCATAATCATACATTTTCAGAGGGTAATAATTCAGCTAATGCTTGAATTTCGGTGAATATGGGAGTTACGGCTGCTTAAATCAAAGCCATCCAAAAGAATGGGGTGCAGGTAACCTGTTTAAAGCAGCAACCATCCTTTCTCTTAAAAGGCTCAGCCTGGTTAGTCTTGAGTATAACTGGAAAACTGCCTATTAATATTTATCTCAAATTTAGATTTACCCTGGTGTAATTCTAACTAGTAATCATCAGATGGGAATGTAGGTATCTTTCAATAAAATTAGGTTCAATTATAATGTTTAGATTTGGTAACCATTTTAAAATATTTTACAAATATTTCCAGCAGTCATCCATGAATATTGTTAATGCCCGTGCAAACTAACTATATGCAGTATTTTTGAATATATTAAATCTGATGGAAGTATATATTGCTATATATCTGCCAGCATCTTTGGAGCAATAAGATAACTGCCCAAGAAAATTCAGTTCTGTACCTCGTATCACCTTCACTGAGTTTTTAACTTGATTGTACCAACCAGAACCTTGTAAGAATTGTTAAACTCATGCTATATTGTAATCGTGAGTTTTTACCCTCTTCCTTTTGTGCTGATGTTTCGAAACCACAAGTAAACAAACAAGCTCTCCAGTCCTGGAACGTCCTGTCTTATTCTGCAATTGGCCTTGTACTTTGGAAAAATTGGAGGTAAAACGGGAATTTTTTTTTGTCTTTCGGTCAAGGCATTTTAAAATTCATGTTGAAAGTTATCAAAGCTTTTAATCAGGCATAGCAACTTCACGGTAACCTATTTTATGGATAACACCTTTCCTTTCTCCTATTCCATGCATACTTTACTATTGACTTATTTACTGCCTAGTATCGAGAGCGGAGGGTGAGCGGGTGCTTTAGAACACCAGGTCGGCATATGACAGAGAGTTGATGTTGTCACCCTAAGATTACGAATGCCAGTTTTTGCAGGAACAAAAACGGTTGATAGCAGCTGTTCTACACTCCTCCAGTATTCTGGCTGTTCCACGTGTTCAGGATGTGCATGCAATAATTCAGCATTTCTCATTCATACCTTCATACAGGGATATAACAAAGAAGGAAACTTGAGCACAAGACTGCTGGACTAGTGTAGATGGTCTAAAAGGACTGGGACTCTGTACCTTTGGCCTCACATTTCAAAATTTGCTTTTTAACTGGAGGAATTGGCACTGGTGCTGGAATTGTGGACCCTTCCCATTTTCTGTTAGTTTAGTTCATAAATTAACCTTTGAAACCTATTTGCTTGGGTCAGTGGGTACTTAGTACTAAGATATTTAAAGGAGGGGGGGGGTATGAGGGGGTATTTTGCTTTTCATTCATTCAATGCCTGAGGACCACATTTAGAAAACCTCTGCATGTGGAAATCGTTTCTGACATTACAGCAGAAAACATGCATTAAAAAAATGCTTTCTAGCAATTTGGAAAGTCATGGGGTTGTGAAAGACGCTAAAGAAGTGCAAGTTTTTTTCTCTTGTGAAAATATTACGTCAATAGGGGGGGGGGGGGGGGGGGGATTGAAATAGCCTGTTAAGCAGTACGTTAAGCTTATGAAACCAAAATATTTAAGTTTTAAAAAAAAACCTCAGTTGAACATAGGAACATATTGTGTCTGATTTACTTCGCTCATTGGCTGTTTTTTTTTCAAAGATCTAGCACCGACACTATGCATAAGAGGGCAGGGCAGTATCCTGATTCGTTTGCTTACAAATCTCGTTTTGCTTGTGCTGAAGCTCAAAATCATCAAACTCATTGCCCGTTACAAACCATTTTGGCCGATTACAAATTTAGACGCCGTTTGGTGGGTTGGACCGTAATTCCGTTGGCTGCGGCCAACACACGTTCAAGTGGAGTTCAGGTCATTACTCCTGTCTCCTGGGCATCTACCAATGCCACTCCATAACTGATTTTCACATGGTGAACTGCAGGACCTTGTAACTCAACTCTCCACCCTCCCCCCTCCCCTTGAACCCCACTTCAATGGGATTTATCTAGGATCTATTTTAGCAAGAAATAACCTTCGTCCCTGCCCCAAATAGCCTCTAAATTGCCGCTGTGTATACTTGGCCCATGAATTTCAGTTACACAGTATCACTGTTGCTGTTTTGCTGGCTGGTAAATAATGGGTTGGGTCACTCCTGCGGTAAAGTCTGTTTAAACCACAGTTGCCAGTACATTTCTGTATTAATACCATTTCTGTATTAAAAATTGAGTTCTCAGCATTTTGTCGAGACGAGGGTATTATCCGAATGTGTTTGCGGATGTATCGCCTTTGTTTATTGTTAATTATCTGACACAAGTGTGGAATAAACTTTGTAATTTACAGTTTTGTTTAGTCTTTTTCTTGAGCTGTTTCTGGAAAGGGAATTTTAGAGAAATAAAACCATCATAAATTTTAATTTAAACAAATGTTTGGTGGAGCAACAAGATCGAATTGCCTTTTATCAGTATTTATATCCACATAGGCTTTGCACATCAGCTTATCAATCAATCAATCAATCAATCAACCTTTATTGTCATCTTGCAAGCAACAGTTGTACAGTGCAAAATGAAAAGACGTTTCCCAGGGAATACCGGAGCATCGCACATGAAATTTAAAACATTTCACACATAATAACACTAAAAACAATCCAGTCCCTGATGGAACAGTATAAATAGTTAAAAGCAGGTAAAACAACAACGTTAAAATACAGTAAAACCAATCCTAAAAATGTCCGGGGCAACTGATTTGAGTGGCCAGTGCCAGTTATTAAAGTGTCCGTGCCTAGCCTCAGAATCAGGTGACTGTGAGTACAGAGTGACTGTTTATCAGCCTCACAGCCTGTGGTGGGAAGCTGTTTAGCAGTCTTGTAGTCCGGGCTTTGATGCTGCGATATCTCTTGCCTGATGGCAGGAGATCCAGGTGTATGTGGAGGGGGTGCAGTTTGTTTATTGTATTTGTATCATTGTTTATTTGCACACTTCTGTGTTTCCCAATAGAGTCAACAGCCTGGAAACAGACTTCTGCCCAACTCGTTCATGCCGACACTTTACATTTCCTTATCTTTGTCTCCCTCTCCCCTGCCTCAGTCTGAAGAAGGACCTGCCGTTCCTTCCTACACATGCCTTATCTAAGCGAGTCTCATTTCCCCTCGTTTGACCCATATACACCTCTAAACCTTTCCTATCTTGAGTTTAATTTATTGTCATGTGTACAGTGAAAAGCTTTTGTTGCGTGCCTGGCAGCGGAATCTACAGTGGCTTGCAAAAGTATTCATACCCCTTGAACTTTTCCACATTTTGTCACGTTACAACCACAAACGTAAATGTGTTTTATTGGGATTTTATGTGATAGACCAACACAAAGTAGCGCATAATTGTGAAGTGGAAGGAAAATGATACATGGTTTTCAAATTTTTTTACAAATAAAAAACTGAAAAGTGTGGCGTGCAAAAGTATTCAGCCCCCCTGAGTCAATACTTTGTAGAACCACCTTTCGCTGCAATTACAGCTGCAAGTCTTTTGGGGTATGTCTCTACCAGCTTTGCACATCTAGAGACTGAAATTTTTGCCCATTCTTCTTTGCAAAACAGCTCAAGGTCAGTCAGATTGGATGGAGAGCGTCTGTGAACAGCAATTTTCAAGTCTTGCCAGAGATTCTCAATTGGATTTAGGTCTGGACTTTGACTGGGCCATTCTAACACATGAATATGCTTTGATCTAAACCATTCCATTGTAGCTCTGGCTGTATGTTTAGGGTCGTTGTCCTGCTGGAAGGTGAACCTCCGCCCCAGTCAAGTCTTTTGCAGACTCTAACAGGTTTTCTTCCAAGATTGCCCTGTATTTGGCTCCATCCATCTTCCCATCAACTCTGACCAGCTTCCCTGTCCCTGCTGAAGAAAAGCATCCCCACAGCATGATGCTGCCACCACCATGTTTCACAGTGGGGATGGTGTGTTCAGGGTGATGTGCAGTGTTAGTTTTCTGCCACACATAGCGTTTTGCATTTAGGCCAAAAACTTCAATTTTGGTCTCATCTGACCAGAGCACCTTCCTCCACATGTTTGCTGTGTCCCCCACATGGCTTGTGGCAAACTGCAAACGGGATTATGGCTTTTTTTCAACAATGGCTTTCTTCTTGCCACTCTTCCATAAAGGTCCGATTTGTGGAGTGCACGACTAATAGTTGTCCTGTGGACAGATTCTCCCACCTGAGCTGTGGATCTCTGCAGCTCCTCCAGAGTTACCATGGGCCTCTTGGCTGCTTCTCTGATCAATGCTCTCCTTGCCCGGCCTGTCAGTTTAGGTGGACGGCCATGTCTTGGTAGGTTTACAGTTGTGCCATACTCTTTCCATTTTCGGATGATGGATTGAATAGTGCTCCGTGAGATGTTCAAAGCTTGGGATATTTTTTTTATAACCTAACCCTGCTTTAAACTTCTCCACAACTTTATCCCTGACCTGTCTGGCGTGTTCCTTGGGCTTCATGATGCTGTTTGTTCACTAATGTTCTCTAACAAACCCCTGACGCCTTCACAGAACAGCTGTATTTATACTGAGATTAGATTACACACAAGTGGACTCTATTTACTAATTAGGTGACTTCTGAAAGCAATTGGTTGCACTGGATTTTATTTAGGGGTATCAGAGTAAAGGGGGCTGAATACTTTTGCACGCCACACTTTTCAGTTTTTTATTTTTTTTAATTTGAAAACCATGTATCATTTTCCTTCCACTTCACAATTATGCGCCACTTTGTGTTGATCTATCACATAAAATCCCAATAAAATACATTTACGTTTGTGGTTGTAACGTGACAAAATGTGGAAAAGTTCAAGGGGTATGAATACTTTTGCAAGCCACTGTATATACCTATCCAAATTCTGTTAAAAGCACCTGCTTCCACAACCTCTTATGGCAGATCGTTCCATATATCCACCGCCTTCTGAGGGAAGAAATTGCCCCTTAGGTTCGTATTAAATCTCACTCCTCTCACAAACCTTTGTCCTCTGGTTCTGCAAGTAAGAATTCCATTGTTCTATCTGGGGCATATGACAATAAAACATTCTTGATTCTTGACATGATTTCCCCTACCCTGGGTAAAATGCTCTGTGCATTCACCCCATCTATTCATTGGGTCATAAGTGATAGGAGGAGAATTAGGCCATTCGGCCTCTCAAGTCTCCATCATTCAATCATGGCTGATCTACCTCTCCCTCTTAACCCCATTCTCCTGCCTTCCCCCCATGACCTCTGATATCCGAACTAATCAAAAATCTATCTACTGACTTGGTCTCTATAGCCTTCTGTGCAAAGAATTCCACAGATTTACCAACCAACCAGATTCACCCAGCTTTGTGTCATCTGCAAATGTGCTAATGTTACTGACTAAATAAATTTCTCATCTCCTTCCTAAAAGAACGTCCTTTAATTGTAGGGACATGACCTGTAGTCCTAGACTCTCCCACTAGTGGAAAAGATCCTCTTTGGAGCCACCTTTGATTCAGGATTGCAGCAGAGATCTCGACTACGTGAGTGGAGTTTCTAGTGTTTAGAAATTCCTTGACCATTTGTTGAAACCCATTTTGGACCACAAGGTCATAAGTGATAGGAGCAGAATTAGGCCATTTGGCCCATCAGGTCTACTGTGCCATTCAATCATGTAAACCCCATTCTCCTTCCTTCTCCCCATAACCTGTAACACACATACTAATTAAGAATCTATCACTGCTTTAAAAATATCACTCCCATCTCTCTCTCTCCATCTCTGGACCCTCTCCAGAGCCAGCACATCCTTCCGCAGACATGGAGCTCAAAACTGCTCACAATATTCCATAGGCGGCCTGACCAGCGCCTTATAGAGCCTCAGCATTACAACCCTGTTCCATATTCCTTAACGCCCTTATCCAAAATAAAGTTTTAAGCACAACTTGCTGGCGTGACTCATAGGTTTCATAATTGAAAAGGAGCAGAATCAGACCATTCGGCCCATCGAGTCTACTCTGCCATTCAATCATGGCTGATCTATCTCTCCCTCCCAACCCCAACTCAGGTGTTTTGAAGAAAAATCATGCTTGATTCTCCTTATTTTTGCTTCAGTTACAGCAGACAGTGGATTTAAGAGTTCTGCAAATGTAAACAGCATTGTTGAGGTTACAAGTCTCAGATTCTGGGCAAGACGGTGGAGTGGTTACATGTCAGCTTTGGATGTGGTGCAAACGGACGATGTGGAGGATCTTGTGGTGTTGGGGGGGGGGGGGGGGGGTGAGGCAGCACATCGCGTGTTCTCTTCTCCCATCTTGTACACCTGGCAACCTACTCCGTAGAAATCATATTGTTTAACCTCGCCAGCCGATTACAACTCCGCCTGTAATCACAGAGACCATCATATTAAAGGCTAGTTGGGTTTCACTTTAGATTAGTTTAGAGATACATCGTGGAAACAGGCCCTTTGGCCCACCACACCGACCAGCGATGCCCGCACACTTAACACACACACACTAGGGACAATTTACATTTATACCAAGCCGATTAACTGCAGATCTGTAGAGAAAACCCACTCTACCGCTGCGCCACCGTGTCGCCCACTGTGTTAAACTTGATGGAATGTGGACAATAATAATCCACAATACAAGTAGACAGTGGCGCAGCGGTAGAGTCGCTGCCTCACAGCGCCAGAGACCCGGGTTCGGTCCTGACTACGGGTGCTGTCTGTACGGAGTTTGTACGCTCTACCTGTGATCTGCATGGGTTTTCCCCGGGTGCTCCGGTTTCCTCCCACACTCCAAAGACGTGCAGGTTTGTAAGGAATTTGTAAATTGGAAATTGTCCCTAGTGTGTGTAGGATAGTGCTAGTGTACGGGATGATCGCTGGTCGGCACGGACTCGGCGGGCCAAAGGGCCTGTTTCTATTCTGTATTTCATAAGTCTAAAGTACATGAAATCGATACACCAATATTAATAGGTGTTGCCACTTTCAGGGAGCCAATGGACTTGGATCCCAAGATCCTCCAGTATATTAACACCTTCATCTTTCCAGTTGTAATGGGTTGTAACATTTTCTAGTCGAGTTTATTTTGTTTTGTTTGGTTTAGAGATACAGCACGGAAACAGGCCCTTCGGCCCACTGTACCCGGAGTAAACCCACACAGGTCACTCTACCGCTGTGCCGCCCTGTCTGTGTGGAGTTTGCGCGTTCTCCCTGTGACCTCGTGGGTTCCCTCCGGGTGCTCCGGTTTCCTCTCACATCCCAAAGACGTGCGGGTTTGTAATTCAAATGGCCCTATAGAGTGAGGAGTGGGCGATAAAGTGGGACTAGAGTGAACAGGTGATCGTTGGTCGGCAAGGACTCGGTGGGCCGAAGGGCCTGTTTCCATGCTGTATCTCGGAACTCAACTAACCCTAAACAGTGCTGGCAATTGCAGACTGTGGAACACTCACCCTAGCTTGGCTCTGAACATCTTATATGGATGGAGTGACCATGTTTAGTTTAGTGAAACTCCGTGGAAACAGGCCCTTCGGCCCACTGGGTCCACGCTGACTATTAATCACAGACCAGCGATCACTAGTTACACTTAGTTCTCTCCTGCACTCTAGGGACAATTTACCAAAGGCAGTGAACCTACAAACCTGCACTGAAACCAGAGCACCCAGAGAAACCCCACGCGGTCGCAGAGACGAGTGTTTTGAGACAACGTTGATTAAAAACAGAGCATGCTGACCGGTTGCATCGTGGCTTGGTTCGGCAACTTGAGCGCCCTGGAGAGGAAAAGACTACAAAAAGTAGTAAACACTGCCCAGTCCATCATTGGCTCTGACCTTCCTTCCATTGAGGGGATTTATCGCAGTCGCTGCCTCAAAAAGGCTGGCAGTATCATCAAAGACCCACACCATCCTGGCCACACACTCATCTCCCTGCTACCTTCAGGTAGAAGGTACAGGAGCCTGAAGACTACAACGACCAGGTTCAGGAATAGCTGCTTCCCCACAGCCATCAGGCTATTAAACTTGGCCCGGACAAAACTCTGACATTAATAGCCATTATCTGTTATTTTGCACTTCATCAATTTATTATACTATGTGTATTTACGTATATAATGGCATATGGACACACTGATCTGTTTTGTAGTCAATGCCTACTATGTTCTGTTGTGCTGAGCAGCAAGAATTTCATGTCCTATCAGGGACACATGACAATAAACTCACTTGACTCCTTGACATTCTGGAGTTCAGTTTTGGGTTAATTATTGTTACATGTACCGAGGTACAGCGAAAAGCTGTGTTTTGCATGCTATCCCACAGATCAGATGAAGAACAGGCAGTCTGAGGAAGGGTCTTGATCCGAAACGTCACCCGTTCCTTCTCTCCAGAGATGCCTGTCTGTCCCGCTGAGTTACTCCAGCTTTTTGTGTCCCTCTTCAGATCAAGTATACCTTACATTAATACAATCAGGTCAACTCCAGTACACAGGTGGAGCAAAGGGGGAAGATACACAGTGCAGAATATAGTTCTCAGCATTGTAGCGCATCAGTTCCACAGACAAAGTCCAATGTCCGCAATGGGTAGAGGTGAATCGGACAGTGCCCTAGCTTATGGAAGGACCGTTCAGAAGCCTGATAACAGAGGTACACGTGACAATAAACTAAACCTTTATACCGCTATCACCCCTCTCCACCCCAAGAACCTCGTGAACTGACCTTGATATCCCCATGGTGAAGAATGAGGTCAGTTCAGTTTCAGTTTAGTTTAGTTTATTGTTACGTGTACCGTGGTACAGTGAAAAGCTTTTTGTTGCGTGCTATCCAGTCAGCAGAGAGACAATACATGATTACTATCGAGCCATTTACAGTGTACAGATACATGATAAGGGAATAACGTTTAGCGCAAGGTAAAGCCAGTAAAGTCCGGTCAAAGATAGTCCGAGGGTCACCAATGAGGTAGATAGTAGTTCGACAATAGACAATATGTGCAGGAGTAGGCCATTTGGCCCTTCGAGCCAGCACCGC